>NW_027551571.1:5492567-5501391 GCF_008692635.1 Crocuta crocuta | reverse complement strand
ACTCCCACTCTTCGTGAGACAGCCCGCAGAGGCCAAGGCCTGCTCCCGCGGTGGCAACAGCCTGGGCTGCAGGGCCCCATCCCAGCTTCCTCACCGCCAGCCACCGGGCCTGGGACAGATGCTCGGCCGCCCCGTACTCGGGTCTCCTCACCGGTAAACGGAGGGCGGTACCCGGGTCCCCCCGCCCCCAGGTGGCTGTGAAAATCAGCAAGCGTGTAAAGCACTCCAGGAGGGGGCTACCACCCAGGGAGCAGCCCGGATACACCTGCCAGCCGCTGGGGGGCTGGGGCTTCAGTCGGGTAAGCGGCTGACTCTTGTGCTCTGGTCGTGATCTCACGGGTTTGTGAGTTCGAGCCCAGCGCGGGGCTCTGTGCTGACCATGCAGAGCCTGCTTGGGATGCTGTCTCTCAAAGTAAATTAAAAAAAATGTCAGCTGCTGCTCCTACTTCGGTCACATCTACAAAGGAGTTTTTTCTTTGAGAGCGCGCGCGTGTACAGGGGGGAAGGGCAGAGGGAGAGACGATCTTAAGCGGAATCCAGGTCAGTGTGGAGCCCAACGCGGCCTCGATCCCACGCTGCTGGGATCGTGCATGACCTGAGCAGAAATCAAAAGCCGGACGCTCAACCACCCCACCCTGGGGCCCCGCCGAGGATTATTTCTAAACGGGCTCCCGTCTATAAACCACATGTAAGTACAATCATAGGAGCAACATAAAATCACTCAAGATGCCACCGCCCAGAAAACCACTGTTGGCACCTGGAGGTACTTCATTCTAGTCTTTTCCCTGTTGATACGTACGCCTAAAATATAAACTTAGGACCACACTGAAGACACATAACCAAATCGTTCTTTTTTTCACCTGACCTTATATTATGGGCATTTCTGTGTCCATAAATAGTCCTCAGAAACGTGTTTGCTGGGCGACCAAACTCATGCCTCTGTTTCCGCACCGCACAGCACTCTCACTTCCTGCCGCTGGAAACACAGTCCGCAGAAGCGTCTGCGCGGACGCCGGGCTGTACTACGGAGTGTTCTCTTAGGCTGGATTTCTAGATGAGAGAAGCCCTTGGATGCACACTGTCAAGTATCTTTCCAGAAAGATCACAGGTCTCCCCCGGGGCTGTGGAGGAGGGGAGTGCCCATCTCACTCTACACGCAGCAGCCGTAAGAATCGGTGGTTAAAAACCACTTGCCAATCTGAGCCTTTATAGTTTTTTGACATTATCTCATTTCATCAACCTACTTTTTCACTTGTGATTTCCTCCATTGCTTTTATGCTTAGGAAGTGTTTTTCTTTGTCCTAATTTCGGTGAAAATTCACCTTTTTTGGAGTTTCCTCTATTAGTTTTTGGTGTCTGGTGTCAAGTGAAGATCTGACTCTTCCTAATAGTGAGCTCACAGGGTCCACCGGCACCTACGGTTCACACGACATCTTTCTCAAGGTGGCGAGCACCCCAGGCCGCCCTGCAGCCCCCCTGAGCCGTCGCCAGCGTGCGGCCAAACAGCAGCCTTCTGCAAGTGGACTTTCCAGAACCCAGGCTGACTTCTCGCCTTCATGCTGTGCCAAGAGCCCTCCTTGCGAGAGCGGGAGGGAGAGCAAGGCCTGTGCCGGCCGGTCCTCCAAAGGCAGGGACACAGCCCCACGTCCCCGCGCCCGGGCCCAAGTCCGCGCCGGGTGGGGGCGCCCCGAGCTGCTCGGCGCCAGCCTGACCCACGTGGCAAGGCAGGCCCCCCACTGCTGATTCCACCAACCACCGAGAAAAACCTGAACCCTAGTCCTACACTAGTGGACTCGAGAAAACATTTTCGGGGCGCGTGGGGGCCTCAGTACGTTAAGCGTCCGACTCCGGCTCAGGTCACGATCTCACAGTTTATGATTGAAGCCCCGCATCGCGGGCTCTGTGCTGACAGCTCTCGGAGCCTGGACCCTGCTTCTGATTCTGTGTCTCCCTCTTTCTGCCCCTTCCCCACTCAGCTCTGTCTCTCGGTGTCTGTCTCCTCAAGAATAAACATTAAAAAAAAAAAAAAAAAAACCCACGCATTTTCAAGTGTTTGAGATCAGGTCTGCCAACAACCCAGGTGGGTAGCAAGTAAGTCGGGAATAAAATTCACTGATATCAAAGCCAGACGAAAAACGCTTAATAAACTCTGGGAACTCATTATCAACTTGGCAAAACTCATCAGAAGTTTTCTCTCCCTAAAATCTATCGGGAGAGAAGTAAACGGTTGAAACAAAACGGATAAGGGCGCCTGGGTGGCTTAGTCGGTTAAGCGTCCGACTTTCGCTCAGGTCATGATCTCGCGGTTCGTGGGTTCGAGCCCCGCGTCGGGCTCTGTGCTGACAGCTCGGAGCTTGGAGCCTGTTTTGGATTCTGTGTCTCCCTCTTTCTGACCCTCCCCTGCTCATGCCATCTCTCTCTCTCTCAGAAATAAATAAAACATTAAAAAAAAAAAAAAGAAACAAAACAGATAAGCTTAAGCTGGTTTTAGGTCAGGGCAGGTGAACTAGGAAAACAGCAAAATGCCTTTACCTTTGAGCGCGCTGTCATTGGCACCAAAGAAAATTGTAACTGCTACCGGGTTGTCCAAACCGTCCTCTTTCTTGATTAATCGTGGAAGGATGATTTTGGCCCATCTGGTATTGTAACCTGAAAATCCACGATTCAGAACATCACATTTTCTGAAATGAAGAATTTTTAAACAAAGATGAATTCCACAATTCCACCAAGAACAGTTTCTGGCTCCCTGCAGGGAACCAGTAGTGAGGGCGTGTCCTCCCTCCGGGCTGTGGTGGTGGCTTTGATGTGCTTTTTTAAAATAAGTTTATTTAAGTAATTCTACACACAACACGGGGCTCGAACTCACGACTCCGAGATCAAGAGTCGCATGTCCTGACTGAGCCAGCCAGGCGCCCCTGATGGGATTTCACACCCCTGCCCCCCGTGCACGGCCTCCCCGACCACGAACAGCCCCACAGGAGGCATGTTTGTGATACGTGATAAACCTACACTGACGTGTCATCATCAGCAGGACCGATGGTTTTAATGCAATCATTTTAATAAATTACTTAGCGCCCATGACCCCGGGTTGTGTTTATAGATGCCTCAAGTTGTTCACAATAAAAATTTTTTAAAAATAACCAATCTCAGAGTTCAGTTCATGGTTGGCTAATCGATGTGGCTGACTTTGGTAGAGTCAATTCCCACATACAAGCAACGAAGCAGAGATGCTGGGGCGCCAACAAATTCTGCAGGGTGATGAGACCAGGCGACAGACGCCGCGCAGCAACGGGAGGGGGCTCGGTTTTGACGCTACTCTAAAAGCTCTTAACATTTATAATCTCGGGGAAAACATTTCAGCCACGTTTACTTCTAACTGACTCTTAGTGCTTTTAATGCAGAATGACTACAAAGAGCTGACTAGGCATTTTAAAGACTCCATTTAAAATGAATACTCTAGAATCTTGACGAGAGGAGTCGGTTTCCCTCCCTCCAGTGGTACAGTCGCTGTGACGCCCCGAGGCCTGTGAGGGGACAGTCCCGCACGAAGGGCTGGAATTGGAGGGGGCGGCGCCCAGATCTCGCTGCCCTGGACAAGGAGATCAGGCCTTGGCCACTTATTAATTCCTCTGGGCTTCAGGCTCCCCAACAGGAAGAGATGAACCTGACACGTAACCCGCAGGCAGGGTGAAAATTAACAGTAAGGCAGTAGCCAGACACACAGAAGGCACTCAGGGAATGGCAGCCACTGCAGACTGAGTAACAGGTCGTCATTAGAAGGACAGGGAGAAGAGACAAGTGAGGCCCAGGGTTGAAACCGTTAGGGCTCCCGTCTGAAAGGGGAAGAATATCTGAATTCCTCTGGATTGAATAACATAATCAACGGTACCCAACTTATTCAAAAGGCTACAGAAACTGGAAACTTATGAGGGAAGAAGAATTCAAAGATTCCTTGCCAAACATCCAGACTGTAAGACTGTCTTCTAGAAAAAAATGTAAATTAAGCTGTTTAAATTTTTTTTGTTTTTTTTTTACATTTATTTATTATCGAGAGACAGAGCACGAACAGGGGAGGGGCAGAGAAGGAGACACAGAATCGGAAGCAGCTCCAGGCTCCGAGCCGTCAGCACAGAGCCAGACGTGGGGCCCAAACCCGTGAACTGCAGGATCATAACTGGAGCCGAAGACAGTCGCTCAACCAACTGAGCCACCCAGGCGCCACTAAGCTGTTTTATAAAAGAGGCAAGGGCATATTTTTAAAAGCAAACCGCAGAAGCTTTTAAAAACTAAAATCGTGGGGCACCTGGGTGGCTCAGTCAGTTAAGTGTCTGACTTTGGCTCAGGTCATGATGTTCTGTTCAGGCCCCATGTCCGGCTCTGTGCTGACAGCCTGGAGCCTGCTTCAGATTCTCTCTGTCTCTCTCATCTGTATGCACTCTCAAAAACAAATAAACATTTAAAAGAAACCCTGAAAATGGTTAAGTTTATTCTAACTCCTTCAAATGCCTCAAACCAAGTATTTTTGTTTAAAGAAATACAGAGATAAGGCTGTTTCGAAAAACATGAAAATATATCAATAAGTTTTAAAAGGATTTAAATAGATTTAAAAGTTATTAAAATGATTTTATAAGAAGTATATAAAGATCTTATTTAAAGCTAAAACTTGAGGGGCACCTGGGTGGCTCAGTCGGTTGAGTGTCTGACTTTGGCTCAGGTCATGATCTCAGGGTTCGTGGGTTTGAGCCCCGCATAGGGCTCTCTGCCTGGGGCCTGTCTTTGGGTTATATATCTCCCTCTCTCTCTGACCCTCCCCTATTCACGCTATCTCTCTCTCTCAGAAATAAATAAAAACATTAAAAAAAAAAAAAAGCTCAAACTTGAAAGATGTCACTACGGAACACAATAGATTTTATTAAAAAAGTTTTTTTAATGTTTATTTTGAGAGAGGGCGTACACGAGAGCGGGGAAAGGCAGAGAGAGAACCCCAAGGGCTCCATGCTGTTAGCACAGAGGCCCCAACTCTGGGCTCAATCCCATGAAGCACGAGACTGTGACCTGAGCCGAATCAATCGGACATTTAAGTGACTGAGCTCCCCAGGCCCCTCATGGACAGATTTGAGATTCAACACTCTCCACGCGGGCAGCGTACAGAAGGGCGGGTTCAGCGAGGTGCCTCTGAATTTTCAAACCTGGAAACTGGGTTACGTTAAACACTGAACGAGGACACCCGAAGCCGACAGAACGCCGGAAAACAGCCCCAAGCCCCCGCGAGTGGGTCCAGGGCTGTGCGCATGGCTGAGGCAGACATTAGGGGCCCAGGTCTGCAAATAGCTCACCCCAAGCGGGAACACAGCTAAAGATGAAAATGTCCATCAAAGGGGCACTTGTTCAGTGTGGCACAGAAAGAGCCCGGTTCTGGAGCTAAAAACGGAGGGCAGTGGGGACACGCCGTCGACGACCGCTGCCCTTGGTGTCTCCCGCCATCGCCCAGTGGAAGAGCGTGGGGCTCGGACGCCAAGGCCAGCGGCCCCTCCGCCTGGGCCCTGGCGCTCCCCGCGGCACTGCGGTTTCTAAATGGCCCTCGGGCATTTGGCGGGGGGAGTGTGGCCAGNGGGGAGCCCGACGGGGAAGAGTTCACGGACCAGAGGCCCCTCTGTGTGTGGGGGGGGGAGCCCGACGGGGAAGAGTTCACGGACCAGAGGCCCCTCTGTGTGTGGGGGGGGGAGCCCGACGGGGAAGAGTTCACGGACCAGAGGCCCCTCTGTGGGGTCAGCCGGCTGCAGCTCTGCTTTGTGCCCCAACAGGATGCTCCCGAGAAGTGAGAGATCGGAGGCGCAGCAGACCACCCGCCGCTACTGCTTGGTCGTGTGACTGCTCTCAATTCTGAAAAATCGCTGGCTTCTAATTACGCGGCCTTCGGGCAAGCGTGGCTGCAAACAAAGTCTGGCAGGATTTCAGCACTAAGATCATTAGCCGGTTATGAAACATTTGTGTGTGGGTAACACATTTGAAACACCTTGTTATCCAGGCCCCCTGAGTCACTATTTAGCTTTTCAGAAAAGGTTAAGAGACCAATTAAACAGTTATTGAGATCACTAAACATAAACCTGCTATTTCCTGAGTGCTTCCAAGTCCCAGGCACCTGCGCAGGCACACACGGGGTTTCCACCCTCCCGACAGGAGGGGGCGGCCTCATCGTCTCCAGAGGCCCAGGACCATGCGCTCCCAGGCCCGGCCACCTGCCACTTCCTAGCCGTGTGACCTCGTTATTTCACCTCCCTCCTTACTCTCCTCAGCTATAAAATGGACTGGAGAGCAATGCACTCTGTTTACAGGTGGTTATAAAGATTAAATAAGCCAATACACACGAAGCATTAGTTTTTGGCACCTAGTAAGCATTCGATAAAACTTGGCTATTATACTCCTCCATTTTTCAGAAGGGAAACCCGCTGAGGAACGAAGTGATATTTTCATGTTTTTTGATTAAGTCTAAATAGGGAAAGCATCCGGGAACAGAAAAGCTAGAAGGTACTGATAAACCGGTAGTAGTACATCTAGCTTATTTCTTCTAAAGGAGAAGGTAAAACTCCTGGTCAGGGGCACCTGGGTGGCTCAGTCGGTTAAGCGTCCGACTTCGGCTCAGGTCATGATCTCACGGTTCGTGGGTTTGAGCCCCATGTCGGGCTCTGTGCTGACAGCTCAGAGCCTGGAGCCTCCTTCAGATTCTGTGTCTCCCTCTCTCTCTCTCGCTCTCAAAAATGAACATTAAAAAAAATTTTTTTTTTAAATAAGCGCTCAAGTATCAATCTAGAAACTATTCTCACCTGACCAGCTTGTCAGCCAATGCTGCTCCCCATCCACCCTGCTGGAAAGAAAACTGGAAAAAAAGAAAAAAAAAAGGCCATTACTACTTATCAGTGTCATTAGCACATTTTAGTAAGGGGCATTTTGGTCAGCAACTCCTTTGGTTTCCCCTTGGTACGCCCTGCCTTTATGGCCTTCATTGCTTGCATTGCTCAGAGGTCATTTTCAGGATTACTGCAGCTAAATGTCAGCAGCACTCTGGAAATGAGCGGGAGTTCTCTTCCCTATGGACTGGATTTGAGCCAGCCACCTGTACTTTGTTGAGACCTAACGTTAGTCATTTTTACTTAGGAAAACTACTTATTTGTAAGAGAAAAATCAACGGTACCTCCATGCTGTACTACATTTCCATAACGGAAATAAGGAAGTTAATTCCTGAACTCAGAGGGGGAACCTTTTTCAAATATACTTTCCAATAAGTTTGCAAAGCCCTTACTGCCCCACTTGCCTGAAAAATGTTACCACTTACTGGCACAGACACAGAGAACAGATTTAGGAAGTCAGGTCTGAAGAGAACAAAACACCACCGGAGTAATTTTTAAAACTGTACTTCCTCCCTGAAGTAGAACATATATTCTCCCTTTATGGGAGCTGAAATGATCCTGGGTGAAAAGGTGATCGACCCGCGTTACTCTTGGAGACGTTTTATTCAAGATCAACTTGTTCCACCAGAGGAAGTGAACTGGTCCCAGGGGTTTTCTGCGTGGAACGGGCTGTACAGAACGGCAGGGGGCGATGCAGCCGCCACCGCGCCCTCGCAGGTGACCCACCGGTGGGGCTCCGCGTGGGAAAGGGAGCACCGTCCGTGCTGTGAGCCCTAAAGGAGGTTTCGTGGAAAAGGAGGCGCCCGTCCCCGCCTCGACTCGTACAGGTCTCCCGATTATCCCCAGAACACTGACAAAGAGCAGTGAACTCAGCCTTGGTCACTGCCAGGGCGTGGCGTGGACCAGTCCCTCCACTTCCCCGAACTTGACCTCATCTGGAGGGCAGGGCACGCGGAACTGTGTGCAAGTGCTGCGCCGCCCACACCGTTACCCCGAAGCCAGGAACGGCTGGCCATGGGGACCTCGGTACTGGGTTCCGAAGGGGCGCTGGAGGCGGCGAGGGCACGACCACCGTGAGATCGCGGCCGGAGGCTGCGGGCNGCGTTCCCGCGCAGACCCCGCCTCAGGGGCGCTCAGCCTTCGGGGCGGCCTGTGCTGGGGGGACGCGGCCTCGACAACCGCGGGACGGACGGGAGGATGGGAGCCGGNGGCGGGGGCGTCGCCCAGAAGGCCCGACCGTGGACGCCCAAGGGATCCGGCCACGCCAGGGCCAAGCGGTGGTACCTGGGTGATGGAATCTCCGAAGAGCAACACCCGAGGCCAGCACAGAGAGCTCGCCGCCTCGCACAGCGCCATTTTACCTGCCGGCCGAAGGGCGGGGCCAGGCCGGATATCCGGNNNTCGGGGTGGCTGGCCGCCGCGCCCGTGGGTCCTGGGGCTGGCGTTCTCTGGCGACCAGCGGGTCATTTTTAAGACATGCGGTAGCCGCTGCCCCTCGGGACGCTCATTTTTGTCCCTTAACCAAATCTCGGCGTCGTGCCTCTACTCCCTGTCCGTCCGTTCACGCCAGGTCTTCCCGGCGCCGCCTGCCTCGCGCTGCCGCGCCCCGCCCGGGGGGCCGCCCCGGCATCAGGGGTTTCCGCACGCGGCACGAGTGTGAGGTGGGAACGCGTCGGTCGTCGCGCGGCCCAGCTCTCATAAACGTACTCGACCATGTATGGAGGGTTTTGACCTCAGAGAAAAACTCAGGGCATTTGGTAAAGACAGGAAGGCAGACGATTCAAGGGCGAAGATGGGGAGAGAAGCTTGGAAAGTGGGGACCCAGCCAGGAAGCGGGGTGAAGCGTGGAAGGATGTGAAGTTAGCAAAAGGTAGTGTTTGCTAACCTCACAAAACCAGATTCTCGTCGAAGGCAGG
>NW_027551571.1:5449063-5492488 GCF_008692635.1 Crocuta crocuta | reverse complement strand
GGATAAAAAACCGAGCCAGAGGGATGTATCGAAACAACGGAACTTAAGGTGAAAACCGGAAGGGCAGAGGGAGCAGTGCGCCCTTGGGAAGCAGACACACCGAGCGCCCTGGTGGCGCGGTCCGTTGAGTGTCCGACTCCGGAGTCTGGCTCCCGGTTTGTGAGTTCGAGCCCCGCCTCGGGCTCTGCGCGGAAGGCACAGAGCTTGCTTGGGATTCTGTCTCTCCCTCTCTCTGCCCCTCCCAGCTGGTGCCCTCTCTCTCTCTCTCAAAATAAATAAATAACCGTGGGTGGGGGAAGCAGACATACCTCGGTGCGGCCACGACGGAGGGTGTCAGACGGAGGATGGCCGGCTCTTCCCGCCAGGAGTGCCCCGGCCTGGGCTAGAATCATCTGCGGAGCTTTAGAAACGCGGTGAAAAAGGACCCACCCTCCACTCCAGACCAACTAACTTAACCTCTGATGGGAAGAGGTGGGCGGCAGCGTGTTTGTAGTGCTCCCAGGTGATTCCAATGCGCAGCCAAGGTTGAACCCCTGGCTATTAAGGTGTTTGGACTTCGTTATAGTGGAGGCCTGAAGGGCTTGCAGCAGGAAGGCTTGAGCAGGTGCGCGTCTCAGGAAGCAGCTACAGGGAGAAGGGAGGCACGGCAGCAGCCAGAGGGGCTGGGGTGGCGGACTCACAGGGCCCCGGGAGAGAAGACAAAGGCAGATTCAAGAGCAATTCAGAATCCTTAAATTGGTCACCTTGCGGAGAGGGACTACGGGAAAAGGCACACACATTCTTTGACTGTATAGACCATCTTCTTGAGATCTTACAGGTAATGTATCTTTTGTGACTTAAAAATGTTTTTATTAAATTTTTTATAGTTTATTTTTGAGAGAGCATGAGCGGGGGAGGGGCAGAGAGCGAGGAAGACACAGAATCTGAAACAGGATCCAGGCTCTTAGCTGTCTGCACAACACCTGACGCAGGGCTCGAACCCACAAACCGCAAGATCATGACCTGAGCCGAAGTCGGATGCTTAACCGACTGAGCCACCCAGGTGCCCCTTAAAATTGTTTTTAAATCTATCACAACGAAGTCTTAATAGGACACTCATCAAAGGTGACCTTCAGAGCTTTGGTTTGGGCAAGAGACAAAGTGAGGTTCCCTCCAGAAGAAATAAATGTATTTCATTTCAAGCAAAACTTCAGATTTGGCACTGGAGTTTGTCACTGCCCTGCTGGGAAGTCTGTTAAGTCACCAAGAGGTGAGGCGGGGGGGGCCTAAATGTCGGTGGGGCTTATTGACTCACTGGCACACTTTTAGCTTGACCGTGAGACTAAGTGGCTCTCGTGTTAGACCGTGAAGGTGGGCGCGAGCTCATTCCCTTGGCAGGAGTGGCCGTCACACCTCCACATGGAAGCAGACACCGAGAACACCCCGAGTGACCCGCTCCCTCTGCACACGGCACCCGCCACTCCTGTGTGCAGTCGCGTCCCAGTCTGAATTACACGTGCTTCCGGAAACTGGCCTAGTGATTATTTACACACCACGCAATTCAACAACTCACACCTGAATACCCTTGACCTTGAGTCATAAAAATTATATTCTGAATATCTGAATTGAATGTGTAGCTATTATACAAAGAAATTATCACGGAAGCCCAGAAATCGTAATTTTACGAATGTATCAATTAAGGAATTTGGCAAGAGTATCAGGAGGGAGGAAACAGAAAAGGGGCTTTAGGTGATAATCTCTATTCAAATTCAGGATATGAATATGAAAATGCAAACCATTGGGTACTTTCTTTCCTTTTTAAAAAGGGCAGGAAGACACCCCTGTCCAGCTGCAGGCCTCAGAGGTTTCTGGGGCAGCTGGGCCCAGGCCGGAAGCGCAATCGGCAGGTTCTGAAGAGGCAGTAGTTCCGGAATAATGGACGGAGGAGCTGGTAATTTAGCTGTATTTCAGCTGCAGGAACGGAGGCCATCTGACCCCGCAAGTAGAGAGGCTATTCCAGAGACTCATGTATTTTATTTTAAGAGAAGAGTCCGGTACGAAGGAGCAGCCCCCGCGCCCAGAGGCCGCGGCCCTCAGTGAACCGGCGTGAGCGCCTCGTAGAGTCTCTGCACGGCCAGCTCCACCATCTCCCGGAGCGACTCGTCGTCCTCGCTTCCTTCTTCGCATTCAACAGTCTGAAAGGGAACACACACACAGGCCTTTCGATGGAAGTGTCTAGAAGTGTTATAGGGTGGGGGCGGAGGTCACGCCCGCACGGACTCTCAAGAACCTGAACTGGACACCGCACACGCGTGGGCAGGTGCCCGGATGCAGACTGCCGACAGCACAGTGGCCGGGTCTGATTAGAGATGTGTTTTGGAGAAAAAGAATACATGGACTATCTAGTGAACTATAGTTACTTCGAAGCCCATATTCTGACCCAGCAGATAATGGTACAAGGAAGTCAATCTTTGTAATAAAAACAACTGAGCCGTGGACGTGCTCATCTGCTCAGCATTTGGTAGGGTTTTTTTATTTCTTCCAGCATTTGGTGTTAAATTTGATTTATGCTTACAACGTTCTAGTTATTTCTCAGCTACAAAACACTATAAGCTGTTTTATTATTATTTTTAAATGTTTATTTTTTGGGGCACCTGGGTGGCCAAATCAGCTGAGCATCCAACTTCAGCTTAGGTCATGATCTTGTGGTTCTTGAGTTCAAGCCCACGGTGGGCTCTGTGCCGGCAACTTGGAGCCTGGAGCCTGCTTCAGATTCTGTGTCTCCCTTCTCTCTGCCCCTCCCCTGCTTGCACTGTTTCTCTCTCATTCTCTCAAAAATAAACATTAAAAAAACTAGGACAGAGAGAGGGGAACAGAGGGTCCAAAGCGGGCTCTACACTGACAGCAGCAAGCTTGATGGGGGGCTCAAACTCACAAACCGCGAGGTCATGACCTGAGCTGAAGTTAGGTGCTCAACTGACTGAGCCACCCAGGTTTTATATGCTGTTTTAAAAACTTTTTATCATACCATAAATATCACTCCTATCAAAACTTAGTAAAGAAAGAAAAAATAATGCCCTTAGTTCTATGACCTATTAACTACTGTTAACATGTTAGGGTATACCATTCTAGACTTTCAGCTCTACATACAGACTTCTTTAAAAACAAAATGGGGTAATTTATCATACCTGCTACCTTGTAACCATTCTTTCCAATCAATAGTGCGGGTGGACACCTGTGCACATTGGTCATCCATGTGGCCACCTTCCTGATGGCCACGTGGGTACAGTGCTCCGTGTGTAAGCACACGCCATACACACACACACATAATCTATTCAATTATTTTATTTATGTCTCCCACTCTTGGATATTTTGGTCTCTGAGATGCAGTTTTGTTTATATTCTAATCAGTGCTAAAATAGAAATTCCTAGGTGTGTGTGTGTGTATACATATATATGTGTATATATATATATATATAGATCTTTGCTCTAATTATTTTATCATTAACTTGTCTAATTATTTTCTTCGTTTAAGTCCAGTAAGTGCAATTATGGATCAAGGTATTTACTTTCTTTAGCCTTTCATGCATTTCACCAAACTGCCCTGCAGAAAGAATGTGCTCTATCATTTACAACCGCCTCCCCGCCCCAAACTGCACTTGAGAATTAACTTGTTTTCCTGTTTTCACTGTCACTGGATCACAGCACTCTTGTTAATAACCTATGCCCACACGACAGGCAAACAGTGATATTTCACACTTTCAGTTTGTATTTCCTCTTATTATTAGCAGATTGGATCTGACTAATGGTGTCCTGTGTTTGCTGACTATCCATCCGTATTTCTTCTCTAGCGAATCACTTGTTTATGTTCTTAGCTTATTTTTCTATTGAGCTAAGATAAACTTAGCGTCTCCTCAAAGCATCTGTATAGTCCAAGAACATGAAAGAAATTTCAAATATGTTATTTGCTTAGAACTGTTTTAATCTTCAAAACCAAGCCGCCGAGGAAGATACACTCCTTCATTTATGCTTGTGGAAAACTTATGTGGGACCTGTGCTGGGAGAGCAGAGCAGGCCCCACGGTCTCGAATCCTATTGTCTGGAAAAGCCGCCTGGATCTTGCTGGTGCCAACGAGACAGCAGCTTTTCTGAAAAATCTACAATCAACTGGATGCCAAACTCGAGAAATGCCGTAGTGGATTCAGGCCTCTTGTGGAAAAGGAAGCCAGTGGGAAAGATGCATGTGCAAACGTGTGCGGCGCAGCGACATGCAAATGTGTCTGGGGCGGGGTGGGAACGAAACAATGAGGGGGGCGCCTGCCTGGCTCAGGTGGAGGGGCACCTACTCTTGGTCTCGCTTGCGGTTTTGAGTTTGAGCTCCACGCTGTGTGTAGAGATTGCTTAAAAAAGAAATTAATTAAAAAATAAATAGGGGCGCCTGGGTGGCTCAGTCGGTTAAGCATCCGACTTCGGCTCAGGTCATGATCTCACGGTTCGTGGGTTCGAGCCCCGTGTCAGGCTCTGTGCTGACAGCTCAGAGCCTGGAGCCTGTTTCGGAGTCTCTGTCTCCCTCTCTCTGACCTCCCTTGTTCACGCTGTCTCTATCTCTCTCTCAAAAATAAATAAAACATTAAAAACAAAATTTAAAAAAAGAAAGAAAAAGCAAGAATGTGTGACTTTACATATAGCAACAAAACCCAGCCTGTAAAAAATGTATGGAGGAAAAAAACTGGAAGGAAACGTCAACATAGGAGAGTCTGGTATGAGATCAGATTCTTTCTGTTTCTACTTTCTTTCCCAAATGTCTTGAAGCGTAGGAAGGAGCGGCTACGCACCCGTGTCTCCAGGTTTATATTTGCAGTTTTCCCATCTACTGTGACGCTGAGAACGGAACCGTCTTTCACACTCACGCAGTCCTCTCCAAATATGTCCCTTAACACAAACAAAGATGCTACATTAGTGCAAAATATATCTATGAATTAGTCAAGTATACTTTTATATATTGGGGGAAAATAATATTGAAAATAGCTCCTAATTCCAAAGCAGAAGACTTTTTTTCTTTTTTTTTAATGTTTTTATTTATTTCTAGGAGAGAGAGAGAGAGACAGCGTGAGCAGGGGAGGGTCAGAGAGAAAGGGAGTCACAGACTGAAACAGGCTCCAGGCTCTGAGCTGGCAGTCAGCACAGAGCCCGACGCGGGGCTCGAACCCACGAACCGCGAGATCATGACCTAAGTGAAAGTTGGACGCTTAACCGACTAAGCCACCCAGGCGCCCCCCAAAGCAGACTTCTATCTATAAAAAAAAATTTTTTTTTGAGACAGAGACAGAGCACAAGTGGGGGAGGGGCAGAGAGAGAGGGAGACACAGAATCTGAAACAGGCTCCAGGCTCTGAGCTGGCTGTCAGCACACAGCCCGACGTGGGGCTCGAACGCATGAACCGTGAGATCATGACCTGAGCGGAAGTCGGACGCTTCACTGAGTCCCCCAGGTGCCCCTATCTTTCTATACTTCTATCTATTCCTGAGATGTACTTCATGTAACTTCACATATTTTGTTAATTTTATAAAATGAGTAAAATCCACAGCTATCATTAAGAATGCTTTCTTCAGGGGCACCTGACTGGCTCAGTCGGTAGAGCATGTGACTTTTGATCTCAGAGTCATGAGTTCAAGCCCCATGTTGGGCCAAGAGCTTACTTAAATTTAGGTAAGAAGCCTCTTCTACACAGAAGGAAAAAAGACACACGGAAGGGATGTGATGCCCGCGACCGGAAAGCAGCAGAGCTGGGATGCAAACCCGGGCATCTAGCTGAACTGGTCTCAAGTCCACAGGCTGTGTGCCCTTCTGAATCCGCTCCAGAAGCCTCTGAGTGAAACTCTATTCACTGAGCATCTTCTGTGTGCTGTCTTCTTAGTGACACACGTCACTGTCACTAACCCTAACCCGGCCTCTATCACTGAGAAGCTATGGGTTTCTTTGTTTTGTTTTATTTTAGAGAGAGAGAGAGGGACAGAGAGGGAGAGAGAGGGAGAGAGAGGGAGAGAGAGAATCTTAAGCAGGCTCCATGCTCACCTCGGAGCTCAATACCACAACCCTGGGATCATGCATGATCTGAGTCGAAATCAAGAGTTGGACGCTAAACCCACTGAGTCACCCAGGGGCCCCGCAAGGAGCTACAGTTTAATCATTAATTTGCACATCCATCCCCATCAGTTACAAGGGCGCCTGCAACAGCAATCCAATGAGCAGGCCGGGCACAGGCAAGAAAAGGCAGTTAGCGAATCTTTGCCAACTATGCCAGAAATGGCTGACCATGGAGGTCAAAGGTATTTGGAACTAGCTAGAGCGTTTAGCTGGAAGGCTGTGGTTCAAACTGCTTTACTGATACAAACACAGACACCCAGGGAGGTTAAGTACCCTGTCTGAGCGTCACAACCAGGGAGTGATCCAGAACTAAGTGCCGGCTCCCGCCTCCCCACCCTCTGCCTTCATCACCCAGTGGGGCAGGAATGGCGCAATACTTACTGCAGCATGATCTCCAACCTTTTGCTATAAACATGCATTTCTAGCTTTTTGGAAACCTTCTGTACTGCACCTGGGGGAGAAAGCAAGAGTTGGATTTCCAAGTTCTTATTTAGAAGAATTCTCAAGTCAGCAATGTGAACACAGCTACTGATAGGGGATTAACTACAGAATCCTTCAAGTGACACACATACCATCTACCTGCTGAGGCAAACTGCTATTTTGTTCTTGTTAAATCGAGAACCACATAAAAATGACATCTAAGATGATTTTAAATGATACTTGTAATGTTTCTCAAACTTCCCACATTTCCTTGATGAGCGCAGGGAAACTGTGACTTCGGGAATTCTAGGGGCACGTCCACACCCAGAGATCTCTGAAGTTTTTGCTTTACCTAAAACATTTACATTTAGCATTGTACTATATATAATATATATAATACACCTATAATGATCTTAATAAAATTATTATTTAAAATCATTTTGCCAGGTAAGAGGGCACCTGGCTGGCTTAGTTTATGGAATGTGCGACTCTTGGATCTCAGGGTTATAAGTTCGAGCCCCACACTGGGCATAGAGATTACTTCAAAAAAAAAAAAATCTGTAAGAAAGGTAATGAAATGAAATAATCTGTCAGATTACTTAGCTTCTGCTTCACAAAACAAAGTAATCTGATGGTTCAGGAAAACGATCTGGAGTTTTGAATGTGCCCAGGGACATAACTATCTCCCAGGCCATCACCAGCAACACAGTGAAGAACTGTCTGGCTGTTCCTTAAAAAGTTATTTTGCCATAAAAAGGAATGAAGACTGATTTGTGCTACAACACAGATGAACCTTGAAAGAATTACACTAAATGAAAGAAGCCAGTCACAAAATCCCATGTGTTAAAATTCTATTTATATGAACTGTCCAGAAGAGGCAAATCCACAGAGACAGAAAGTGGTTCAGCGGTTGTTTGGGGGATAACAGCTAGAGATCTGGTGTCTCTCTGTTGAGCAATGTGATGCTGATTGTGGTCTACTCTGTGGAATAGAGCCAAACTGACATTTCTCCTAAATTATTCTGTAAGTCAGATGGTAGCAACTCTGACTAATTTTAATATATGAGTCTTTTTCCTTCTTTTTTATTTTTTTTAATGTTTTATTTATTTCTAGGAGAGAGAGAGAGAGAGAGACAGCGTGAGCAGGGGAGGGTCAGAGAGAGAGGGAGACACAGACTGAAACAGGCTCCAGGATCTGAGCTGGCAGTCAGCACAGAGCCCGACGCGGGGCTCGAACCCACGAACCGTGAGATCATGACCTAAGCGAAAGTGGGACGCTTAACCGACTAAGCCACCCAGGCGCCCCTCCTTCTTTTTTAAAAATGTAGACACCGGGTTGTCTGGCTGGCCCAGCCGGTTAAGCGTCCGACTCTTGGTTTCAGCTCAGGTCCTGATCTCACAGTTCAGGGAATCGAGCCCCGTGTCGGGCTCTGTGCTGACACTGTGGACCCTGCTTGGGACTCTTTCTCTCCGGCTGCCCCTCCCCTGCTCATGCTCTCTCTCTCTCTCTCAAAATAAATAAATATTTACAAAATGTAGATCTCACTGACATATAATATTAGAGTAGTTTCAGATATACAACATAATGATTTGATATTTGTATACATAGCAAAATGACCACAGTAAGTGTAGTTAACCATCCATCACAAGTCACAAAAGTTTTTTTCCTCGTGATGAATAACTAAATATACAACAAACTAGACGCCAGCCTAGAAAGCTACATGATAAAACTTTACACTTCAATTATAATCCTTAATTCTATTATCAAATAAGCATTTAACTGACATGGAAAATCTCATAAAATACATTATTAAAAAATATCTAAGCCATGAAACTATTAAAAGAAACTTTCTAAAATGTGAGTGCACATGGATGTATATTTGCATATTTATTTATTACTAATATTTAATAAGCTCCTCAGATATGTAAGATTATACTGTGTATAATGTGGAAGCACAGTTACACACGTATACCTGTCCTCGGTAGTGTGTGTGTCAAAGCAGGGCACGGGCAGTGTACAAGTGAAGATGGAATGTAAGAACATAAAATAATACATTTTGAAAAGCATACGTTTTTTTAAAAAGCATAAATTCAAAATAACACATTTTGAAAAAGTGTAAATACATTCTGAAAAAGCATAAACTGCTGTGTGTCCTCATCCTTGGTGAGCAGAAGGGATACGGAAATTGAAGTTGGGGCTAAACACACACGCGGATACAAATACAAGTTTCCGGAATCTGGACCCAAGTGTCAACAGGCTAAGAAATGAAAGGGGAGCGAAACGCTAGCAACACAGAATCAGAGTGTTCACAGAAGCTGCCTCTTGAATGGACCTGGCAAACTTCTGTAAACAGCTAGGTTGTATTTCAGGCTTTGTGAACCACACGGTCTCGGCTGTAAGTACTCTACTCTGCTGTGGCGGCTCAGAGAGCAGCACTACACAACATGTAAACAAACGGGCATTGCTGTTTCAATAAAACTTTATACAAACAGGTGGAGCGCTAGACTTGGCTGGGGGGCCCTAGTTGTTGACTCTGCTCTAAAACGTTAAAATACCAAGTTTGGATAGGACAAAGTCAATTCGTTACACAGTAAACGTACAGAATGAACATCCTCAACTGCCCCACAGGCAGCAAATGAAAAGAGGAAGTGTGTCTGTCCTGGTAATAATTTCCATTTTCTGAAGAAGCAAGTACTACCTAGTAAACCCTGTCACTTGGCCCTGAGGGTGACAGCGCTCTCTGCTAACGTATCACTCCTTGGGTCACCGTCTTCTCTCTTTAAAATTCATCTTCTCTCTTTTCTCACACCCTCTGTATCTAACCCAGCAGGAAACACTGCTCTCTTGACCTTCAGTGTATCTCCAGAATCCAACCACTTTCTCCCCACTGCACCACCTCTACCCTCCCCAGAGCGCCACCTCCTACCTGCACGGCCCCAAAAGCTCCGACCTGAAACATCTGCTTTCTTACTCACCCTCCCCAATCTCTTCTCAACAAGCACCGCAGCAATCCTTTAAAAACCTTACAGCATAACCCACTTTACTCAGACTTTAAGTCCAAAGTCCTTAAAATGGCCCCCAAAACCCTAGACATCTGCCCCCTCTCCAAAACCGATGAGGCTGTCCCAGCGCTCACTAGCAAATCCACTCCTGGAGCATAACACTCTGCTTTGTTCCCTGCTGTGCCCAAAGCACCTAGAACAGCACCTGCCAAACAGAAGGCGCACGATCGGTATTTGTTAAATGAATATGCAAGCACCTCATTACTCCAGAAGAAAACAGTATCCTTTTCATGTAACACAAGGTAGGGAAGAGCGAGGGAAAACAGGGCGGCCAGCTCACTTAGCACAACCAGCTGGTGGAAGAAACCCTGTTCTTACCTGTCCGCGATGAAGCTCTGCTGACCTGCCCCGAGGCTAACTTTAGGGAGAAATGTGTATGTCATTACTGTTAATGAAAATGGATCACTAATAATAGTTACTTCTGACTCAATGGCCATGGATCAGAGTGAAGGTACATTTCTACGCTGGACCAGAGCGCTAAGAAAAATGCCCGGTGTAAGGCCGGACCACTCTGTGGTGGCTCACGCATCCCCTCTCTGTAACCCGACGTGGGACACGAAGGCCGGCCGTGGTCTCAGCGAAGCGGCAGCAACACTGAGAGCTGCGCCCACGGGACACCCGGGTGTCACCCTTCTGTTCTTGTCCCCTGCGCTTCGCTCCGCCCCTCGCTCCGCTGCCCCTGACCGCTGCCCCACGGATTCGCTGTGGCCTCTGTAAAAGGTCCCCCCCCACCCCCCCGCACTTGGTCCTTTTTATATCTGTATCACCTAAGATAACAAAAATGTAAAACTGTCAAATAAGAGAAAGTGCCTTCCAAACTGTTCTGGCCTGGGTGTGCTTTGCGCTCCGGGGCAGAGGCTGTGACACTGAATAAGCATCTCACTGAATGTGCGAATCCGAGCGGGGACGTTCTCCTGGGGCCTGTATGAACACGCAGCTCCCTCCCCCACATTAGGGGCACAAAGGGACCCATTACCCACCGATTCAACTAAAGCACATTATCGGTGGTGTCCAAATTGAAATTTTTCGTATTACTCAAATTCAAATTCAGACAAGTAATTTACATTTGTCTAGGTATTTATGTATTTCAGAATTAGGTGCAGTCGGTTCTAAGAAGATGCATTAAATATTCAGCTAAATGTTTTTTCCTTGTAAAATCAAACACTATCTACTCAGTAATTAATTTATTTTTTAATTTTAAGAAAGAGAACTATTCTATCAGAGAACGAGAGCTGAGGCCAGGAGAAGGCTAAAGGCTGGGAGCTTCCCCAGATTCTTCACGGGTGACTTCCTGCCATAGTGGCAAAAAGGGCGACGTTACATGCCACTGATGCACACCGTAAGACATATTTAATCCTGAGTTATGTATAAAATAGAATAAAACTGTAAAGAAATAACACAAAGGTAGCTTTACTAACACAAAGATACCTTTCTTTGACTGAAAACTGCTGCCTACCAGAGAAAACAAAAAGTGATTGCAAAATTGCCCTATAGAGAGATTCCTTTCTGCTCTGCAAGTTTTACTGAACACGTGCAGGGCCGCGGTACTGTTTAATTAGACATGCGGGCTCAATTCAGCGATACTCTGGAATTTCGGATTAAATTGTTTTTAAGAGGACCGTTACTAAGGAGTTCTATCTTCGTGGTGGTCATGGCAACCAGAACTTTGGCGAAAGCACAAGACCTGAGACAGAAAGGAAAATATTAGTAACCTGCACTGTTATGCACTTATTGTATCTCAGAGGTGACAGGAATGGAATGATCAGCTTTCAAGTTCTAAGACTCTGTCTTCGGCTTTCAGTTCACAGACCGTGGGAAAAGCGGAAGAACTCACTGAGAACAATGAAGTAATTCTGTACCTTTCCTTATTTTCGGGTTTGACTGAACTTCCAGGATCACGGTGGTCACTGTGTCCGCATACATGTCGTTGGAAGGGTTTGCTAACCACTGGGAAGCAAAAGGCAGGATTAGGAGGGTACGAACACAGGCAACCACAGAACACTGTACACGTGGGACTTCTGTTTCTAGCATTTTCGCTGACGCTAACTAGTTGTTTCCTGAAGCTACTAACGCTGGGCTTCTCCAATTTCCTACCAATAACAACAGTACCGTGTCCTGAGCACTTCCTCTGCAGCAAGTGCCTTACACGCATTCCCTCGTTTAACCCTCCCACCCAGCACCTTCGTCTCAGAGGTCACTCGTCTCAGAGGTCACTCGCGTGAGGGGACAGGCGGGGAGTGCTGGCAGACCCTGGACTACAGGCCGAGCCCTAAGCACCGGGTTTCAGAAGCACACCCAGCACAGGCACACGCCCCCTGGGCGCTCAGTGACGGCTCATGCCTGCCGGGCCAGGGACAGAGAGGAACGTGTGCCTCTCCTACCTGTTATCTTTTCAAGAAGCGCTTTCAACAAGCACCATGAGGCACTTGAAAACCTTTCTCTGAGATGCTCTTGGCGTTAACTCTGGGGAACATAGCACAGCACTTAGTAGAAAGAGCTAAATTAATGTCCCCAGTAACGTTCCCCCTTCCGAGAGCAATCATGTTCACGTATTATTGTCTCTGACATCATGTTATGGACAACTAACTACTCCTTCTGGCACTGTCTTCAGTTATTCTTATCTTTATGAATCAAAATTCAACTTAAGTCCCAGAACTGCAGCGGAACCTGAGCTGACAGAGCTTTTTTGGTTTTAAAAAATAACGTGTTGAACAGAACAGTGCGCTGTCTAGCTGGGAAATGTACATGCAGTTCTTCCTTGAGGCAGAAAACGAGCCCAGGCGCCTCCCCGGTCACTCAGTTCCAGGATTCACACTGAAAGTCCTTCTTTGAACTGAACAGATGCCACGCTATCAAAATCAACCATCAAATTAATTTGGTGTCTGGGTCCCAAATTCTTCCTGTAGGAATTCAAAGTTCTAATAGTAGAAACCACATTCAATGGTTTCTATTGCATTTTTGGGTCATTTTAATATTGCTTATTTGAATTTTCAAAACTCCACGGTCTTAAAAGTGTTACATGACAAGTCTATTTGTTTCAATGTAACAGAATTTGATTTTTATCTTGAGAATATCAGATGTTTTTGATGTAGCTAAAGACTCCCAGGGCTATCACACAATTAGTGATACAAAATTAGTAGATACTTCTCATCTGGGAGATCTATACTCACCACACACCCTGAATATTAAGCCTTAATTTAATACTAGTTTCTATGTTACTGGAACTACATAGAAAATGCCCAGGGAGGTCATATTTAAAGCTGATCTTGGAAAGAAAACTATGCATGTATATATTTTCCGGTAATTTTCTTTCCTGATTAAGAACAAATTTTCTCTACAATTCTATGTGAAGTCTTAAAACTTTTTCCCCTCCTCGTTTAGGTAATGAACTTACTTCTAATACCACCATTCCTGGTTCCTGTATTACAGTAATATTTTTGAATACTTTCAGAGCAGGTTTTTCTTGAATTTCTAATTCTTCCACATCACCTGAAAAAAGGAAGTAATATTAAGATGTGTATAATTTTTTGATAATCTTCCAGAGGCATCATTATTCTTTTGTTTATAGAGAGAGCTGAAATAAATCTGACAATGAAAAAATGAATTACTCATTTGTACAGTTGAGATTTCAAATAGTTAAGTTTTATGCTAATTGCTTATAACAGCTGAAAGATCTCAACATGTATTATAAAAATTCACATAATGAGGCAGGATTCACCTTGGACATGAAACAGTTTATCAGTTGCAAACTTTGGTGATTGTCAAATATCTGTTTACACATGAGATTTAGCCACTAGCGTCTTAAAATCTAATATGAATCTAGTCAACTATTTCCAACCAGTCACTTCCTTCTGTCTTCATAAGTTTAATCATTCTATTGGGAAATTCTATTGTCTAAGAGGAGACTTTTCTGGTCCTTCCAGTAACCTCTTAATTAAGAATTAACTCAGACATGTTTTATTAACTTTCTATGTTATGACCTGTAATTCTCATGTGAGGATCTGAAGTAAAAAAAGATTTTCTTTCTACTGATTTATTTTATGGTCATATTTTGCTACCTGAATTATAAAGAGGGTATTAATAGAAAGTGTAATTTGTAATTTAAAGTGTTCCTACTTTAGGGGAGACTGGGTGGCTCAGTTGGTTGAGCATCAGACTTTGGCTCAGGTCATGATCTCACGGTTTGTGGTTTGAAGCCCCGCATTGGGTTCTGTGTTGACAGCTCAGAGCCTGGACCGATTCTGTATCTCCCTCTCTCTTTGCCCCTTCCCTGCTTGTGCTCTGTCTCTCAAATAAAATAACTAAACACTAAAAATTTATATAAAAAATTTAAAGTGTTCCTGCTTATTAGAGGGCACCCATGCCTTTTAACTTAGTCATTGCCCCTCTTTATGTTAATACATAAAAATCTCTAACTCAAAGGGTCTACTAGGAAAACAGAATAGATTTACTGTTCTACTGGCCTCTGGCCAGTGGTCATGTGTTCTTCTAAAACCTGTTGTATAGACTGTACTGATGGCACCAGAAAACTTATTTTCACTGAACAAAGAAAAGAAAGAAATAGATGAAACTTAGAAGAGTAAACTAAAGTGGATTTTAAACATGAGCAACAAAGATTACTGATATTTTTAGAATTTTCAATGGATCAAGGATAAGAAGTTTAATAAAAAAATTTATGAGTAGATTTTCAAAAATTTACCCAAAGGTGATAACACATCCAAATGAAGTACAAATAAAACTTATGCAATTCTGAGACAATAATCCAAGCGGAGCAGCCTCCTTCCCTGGGTATACACTTCTCTTACGCAAAAGCAGAAAATAATTAGGTGAATTTCAATAAATACACACCTGTCAACTTCTGTAGCTGGTAATAGAGCAAATTAAAAGGGCCGGTATATGGAATGGCTTGGGTCTGTTTCACAGTGCTCATGGCCAAGTCAGTATAATCTGAAGAGGAAATGAGAATGCACTTTAAGTAACAATACTGATCACACAAAATAGAGCGAGAAGTTAACGCAAAGTAAAGAACTTGTTTCTGAGAAAGCTTAGAAGATGCTCCTTAATTGGCTCCTGCCCTACATTCCCCTCTTAACTCCCCACATCCACCTCCCGACTAGTTAGCTCCAGCTTCAGCTGTAAGAAAGCAGCCTCACCGCCCTCAACACGGTCCCTGAAGGTCTCCGAGCCAGGGCGCCAGCGGTCCTCTGCTTTCTTCCGGGCCAGGCAACCCCGACAATCCACCAGCCCCTGCCACTAGGGCTACCTGGTTTGCAAAACTTGTCCGGACTCCTCTGGGTCCGCTCTCTCCTCATGCACTTACCATGCACCTCACTTTGTCACTCATAGGTGCTGGGACTAGCTCCGGACAAGGCTGCGCCTCTCCCTGGAGAGCTTTCCAGGGGCTGGCGCCGTGCTCTGTAGCACATCTTTAGTCCTCCAGCGGCTGGCACGGCGCCTGGCACAGAGGAAGATCCACTAACCGCTGGGAGAGAACAAGTTATACCTCACTGCGTGACGGGCTAGACACTAGCGGCTGGCCCAGCTCACAAGATGAATCCCTAAACACCTATTTCTTCCTCCTTCATAAAGTGCTCATACTGTTAGTGCCATCTGAATAACACTGAGCACAGGTACCGGAGACACTAATACCATATGTACTGCAAAAGCAGTGATGGCTCAGCATTTACGCAGGCACATGACATAAAGGCCCAGCAAGTAACGTACAACTATACGTCATAAAGATCAAAATGCATGCGTGTTGGGTAGGGCGCAGGCTCCAAGGTTACTTTAGAAAATAAAAGTACCAGGACTCCATTGTGAAAGGTGGAAAACAGGCTTGTAAAGGGTCAGTAGGAGTAGTCAACCTGTCTTAGAGGTCAACTCATGTTCCTCATTAAGAAAAAAATTATTTCACAAAGAATTAAAACATTTAAATAGTTCAATGTAGATTTTCCCCCCAAAAAACTCTGTGGATCATTACCTCATCACTCTATTTTATTATTTGGCTGCTACTTAAAATTTGGCCATTAGTATGAGAAGTGTTCATAGATTTTCTTTCAATGTTAAAATTACTGTTGATGTTTAATAGTATACTTACTGGAGAGGTCACAAGGAGAAAGTATGTGATAATTAAAGTTTCTCTTAACAAGTATTCCTGAGACCCGCTGGCCTTGTTCTGGTTTTTTGTCTGCTAAAAAGCCCATGACCTATTTAAAAAAAACAAAACAAAACAAAACTTGAAGAAAATAGAATCTTGGAAAATGCAAATATTCAGATATTCAATCACAATGATGACCATCTGACATCTGAACCATGAAAACGACATGAATTTTTAACCTGAAAAATATAAAATGTTATACAGGTCTATCATCAGGGCAGGAACGGAGCGACCAAGGGACCAAAAGGCAAGGGACACAGGGCAGACCTGGCAAGACTGGCCAGGTTCAGTTCAGGTCCAATCAGTTCAGTAACCAAGTTGAACGTACAGGTGCTGGGCTCCGGAAAGCTGTCAGCAGCTGTAGTGCGGCGGGGAGGCCGCAGGCGCAGGCCAGAGACGCACGTGCTGCTGCGCGCCGGTTTAGGCCTCGCTCCCAGTGAGCTCCCTGACAGAGGTGCAAGTCTATGTTAGGCTCAACACTAGCAGGGGGGGCGTCTTTGAATGAAGAGGGCGATAGAGACAGGTGAGATCTCATCAGTAAAGATCAGATCTCGCCAGTGTCTGCCAATAAAGACCGGTGTGGAAGAGCTCATGAAACCGAGGGGGCAGAATTTTTAAAAGAAAGTAATGGCTGCTCAGAAACTAACAAAACCAAAAACCTTACAAACACAAAAGCCAACTTTCTTAAACACAACTGCTCTTCACTACTAATAACCCAAAGAGGAAGACGCCAGAGTATTTCATACTTGTTTCCTCTCATCAAATAAGGACAAAGAGCAGTGAGGCAGTGATAGTAATATTTGCCCTTATAACCGTATAAGCAGAGAAAGCTCTATCTCACATGGTTTGTCAGGGTGACTTTCCCCCAAATGCTGGTGACGTAATGAAAAGGGGCTCTGCCCCCAGAAGACTGATCTTAGGTACAGTGAGGTCCCAGACGCTGATGAGGCGGGTGTGCTGGTCTGCACACGCACGAGCACCCCGGAGAGCGAGGCCGAGGGAGCGAGGACCCTCTGGCCTCGCCTGGGGCTGCCGGCGGGGCCCAGCGCGTGCCGCTTTCCACTGTGCTGACTGATTACCGCACATTCGACTGGTGGGCCTGACATGTGAACATAGCGAATGGTTTTTTTGGATAGTTCTTTGTGGATCTGCTTTTGTTCACCTACTTCTTAGTTTCTGTGTTACATGGTTGAGGATGGCTGCTGTAACAGACTTCACCGGAAGCGAGGTGATTGCACTTGAGAAAAAAAAAAAACTAGAAAAAAAACTAGAGCTATGATGTGAAGTAACTAAACCCATGTCTGGAATAATAGAACCACATTCCAACACAAAGCTGTATGTGGAGAAATAGGTACTGACGAGTTTCTCTATGCATACGTACCAGTTATATACGAGTGACGTATATATGTCTCATACTGACAATGAGCTCTCAGTTCTGTAGTTGAAACTTTTTAANCAGCAGCCTCTGGGAAATTCACTTCTTAGATTCCCAACTGAATACTTTACAGGCATGAGATTGCTTCCATTACACTGGCCACCAGAAAGTTCCGTGAACAGGAGTCAATACCACCCTCTGTTCTCCAGCAACAAAAGTCTCATATCCTAACTTTTGCTGATGTTTTTTCCCCTCAAACTCAACCACAAGGAAGGATATTCATCAATTAGCCTTCTCATATTTGGCTCATTATGTATTAAAAGAATTACTATAAAGTTGCTCATTAAGACATGTTTGACATTTAAAACTTTAGAGAAATCATTAAAATGTTTCCCTTAGAAGTATCTCTTAAAATTTTTGTATGTTTATTTTTTTAACGTTTATTTATTTTTGAGAGAGAGAAAGAGCGTGAGTGGGAGAGGGGCAGAGAGCGAGGGAGACACAGAATCTGAAGCAGGCTCCAAGCTCTGAGCGATCAGCACAGAACCCAACATGGGGCTTGAACTCACAAACTGTGAGATCATTACCTGAGCTGAAGTCGGATGCTTAACCGACTGAGCCACCCAGGTGTCCCCCTTATGTTAATTTATTTTTGAGAGAGAGAGAGCACTAGTGGGGGAGGGGCAGAGAGAGAGGGAGACCCAGAATCTGAAGCAGGCTCCAGGCTCTGAACTGACAGCACAGAGTCCAACACGGAGCTTGAACTCACAAACCACCGAGATCAGGACCTGAGCTGAAATCGGACCGTTAACCAACTGAGCTACCCAGGTGACCCCATGATAAAATTCTTATAGTATACTAAGTAGACAGAAATCATCATTAAGCACATCATCTTGCTTTGATTAAAAGAAGACTATATTTTGAAGAAGTATACATNAGTCGGACGCTTAACCGACTAAGCCACCCAGGCGCCCCGATTTTAAGAAGTATACATTTCCCTTTAGCAAAGACCTGGGTAAGATTAGAAACCACAACCTTTTACCTTGGCTAGCTTTTCTCCTCTGAAATTCAAAGTCACAGCTTCTGTATTCCGAGGATTATGAACCTCTATGTGAACTTCATCGTTATCTTCATATTCTCGAATCAGGGCTGCTTTCAACCTGGCCATTTCATTTTGTTCTCCATGGACTAAAATCTATATAGAATGAATTTTAAAAGAGCACAGGGAAACATTCTTAGTTTGGGTTAATGGTGGCCCCTGTGTGACTTAAATATTGAAACAGACATATACTTGAAGTTATTAAGCTTAACTACTTTGAAGAACCTCCAGTCAATCAAACTTGTATAGGTATTTTCATTCTGTTTGGTTTTAAAACTATTGAGTTGGAACTATTTTAAGAGACAGTAAAGAAACTTCTACTTCAGTTTTTGCCACTAACAAGACATACAACTTTGTGGAAGCTGGACTTTGGACTTCTACGCTCAAGTGTAACGGGCTGGACCACGTGACTTCTGTACACTCTATAGCTTCTACCAGCTTTAGATACAGGATTCTTGTGTGAAACTATTGCTACTCCTACTAATGCAGAAAAAAACCATAGTTTTATGTTTCTTAATACAAGGCTTTTTGTTTGTTTGTTTACTTATTGAGAGAGGGAGAGAGAATCCCAAGCAGCCTCTGCACTGTCAGCACAGAGCCTGATGCGGGGCTCCAACTCATAAACCAGGTTATCATGACCTGAAATGAAATCAGGGGTTGGATGCTTTATTGACTGAGCCCCCCAGGCGCCCCATCTTACTACAAAGCTTTCTAAAGAAGCTTTTTATAGGGGATAAAAAAGACCTTTGATATTTGATATTTTGATATTTTCTTCTTTTCATTATAGTAATACCAAATAGGATACTTCAGAACCAAATGAAATTGTGTTTGTGGGGTCTTGATAACAATTGCATTAGATACCAGTCTCTTCCTATTCACTTTTATAACCTGTATTTTACAAGACAGATCATCTTTAACCCATAGATTACTGGTGGATCACTTCCTGCCTGAGCTAACGGAAGCCAGCATCACTACCAGGCCTGGCTTTGAGGCCTGGCTCTTTAAACACTGACTGGCTCTGAAACCTTGAGCAAGTTACTTAACATCTCAGTTTTGTCATCTACAATCAGTTGTTAATTGTAAGGAATAAGCAAGATGATACATGTAAAACATGAGTACAGGGGGGCCGGGCTGGCTCAGTCGGTAGAGCAGGCAACTCTTGATCTTGGGGTTGAGAGTTCAAGCCCCATGCTGGGCCTAGAGATTACTTAACACATGAGTACAGTACCTGCCACATGGTAAATAATAAATGATAGCTGTTTTTTATTATTACTACTAACACTATTGTTATGTTATCGTGTAGATATACTTTTGCTGACCTGGTTACTGAAGGAAGGTAAGCATCGAGTTGAATCCAGGAATTTTAACTGTCAGCAGAGACAGAGCCTGAAGAGCAATGAAACGGGCCTGAGGATGAGGTGGGGACACCAGAGAGAAAGGGCAATACAACACTTCCTCCCTGGCTTCAAAATGTGGGGGGATATTGATAAACCACATACCCTAGGAAACACCTGTGAGGAGCCTGCACGGTAGCTAAATTGGACAGTTCATGATGCTAAAAAGTAGGAGAGGGATTTTTCTCCACCCAAGAATCTGCTTATTACGTAAAGGCCAATGGGAAAATAGCTGTGAGGACCACCGTGCTAGGAAAGAACTCAAAAATGAACCAAACAGCACACAAAGGGGTGCTCAACGTCCTTGGTCATCAGGGAAGTGAAAATCAAAACCACAATGAGATCCGCTCCACACTTACTAGAATGGCTCTAATTAAAAAAAGGCAACTAGCAAGTGNGCGGCCATGACGGGAAGAGTTAGTGATTCCTCAAAAAGTTAACAACAGAATTACCACAGGAGCCAGTGATTCCCCTCCTTGCTGTAAGTGCAAAGGAACTGACCACAGAGCTCAGACAGATTCTTAGAGGCCAATGTTCGCTGCAGCACTGGTCACAACGGCCAAGGGGCGGCAGCAACCCGAGCATCCATCAGCAGGTGCACAAAATGTGGCTTTTACGTACAGTGGAGAGGAATGAAGTTCTGACACAGGTTACACTACAGAGGGACCCTGAACACAGTATGTTCTGTACGATTTCACTGACACGAAACTTCTAGAATAGGCAAATTTACAGAAGTACATTAGAAGTTACCTGGGGCTGGGAAGGAAGAAATGGGAAATTTTTGCTTAATAGGTACCATTTCTGTTTGGGGTGACGAAAAAGTTTTAGAAATAGACAGTGGTGATGGCTGTACAAACCTGTGAGTGTAATTAAGGCCTCTGAATTGTACACTTAAAAAATGGGTAAAATTACAAATTTTGTGTTATATTTTACCACGATAAAAAAAAACTCAAGGAAAAAAAATAACGAAAGGCTCTTTCCTCTATTTTCAGTACTTTCAGAAAGGGCACTTCTGTTTCCCCAGACACACGTTCCCTAAGTTCTGTTGATTAAAGACATGTGTTTTTTTTAGCTTTCCCCTCTTCCTAGTGCCACCAAAATGTAACTGTTATTTTCATAATTACGTGAGACTTAAAAATATAAACAAAGGAGCTATGTAATACATTTTGTACCCAGTTGGAGCTTTAATTTTTACCATTACGTGATTTGTCTTTCTCTTCTTTCCATATTATTAAGCATTTACTAGATGCCAGGCACCATCTTAGATGCTTTAGATATATATGTTCTCTCATTCATTCCTCACAATAACCTTATGAGGCATTATTACCCTTATTTACAAACGGGGTACAGAGAGGGTAAGTAATTTGCCCAGGGTCACACAGCAAGTTAGGGACAGAATGGATATTCTGTCCAGCATACTGCACAGCATGTGCTCTTAAGTTACTGGGGAGGCAACAGAAAGGGACAGAAAGAGCACTGGGTCTGGATGCGGTGAGCTCGCGTAGGTGGAGAAGATTACCACGCACAGCTTGCCTGACTCAAAGGGGAGCTGTGGAGGTCTTATCCCAGTGCAAGCAAAAGTGCTCTGTTGAAAGGCTACCTTAACGACAAGCAGTGTTTGACTTGAAAACCAGCTGCTACCGTGTCTTGGGTAGGTTTCTTTCCCCCTTGAATGTTAGAAATCAAATTCATAGACTAACCACATGAGGCGGTTTCAAAGCACGAATAAATTCACTGGTTTGCTGGTAATCTGTGTGAGCAGAGAAAGAAATGTAATCAACAGACATTTTCAGTGGTAACTTCTGTCCAGACATGGTAGTGATTTCTTCTGGTTCAGACATGATATGCTGTTAAAAAGAAAGAAAAATTAGGAAGAGCAAAACAAATAAACTACCCAATCAGAAAAGGGACATTTTCTATTTTTTAATGCAGCCATAAATTCTTATATTAAACTTAGGACCTTTAGCACAAAAATCATTCTAACAGTGACTTAGTAAATATCAAATACTTATTTTCTTGAGTAAGCATATATTTAATCAGCAAAGTAGGCAGGTTAACTAACTTCAATGCATTTGGAATACTGGAAGTGACCGTTGTAACTTATGACTAGAAAGCCAAACTTGTATTCCCAACTATTCTCTCGCTCTAAAAAGTCACTTTTCAGACAGATGTGTTTCTATTCTGGAAATCGACTTTATTTTTTAAATGTTTATTTATTTATTTTGAGAGAGAGAGACAGAATCCCAAGCAGGCTCATGCCGTCGGTGCAGATCTGGATGTGGGACTCGAACTCACAAACTGTGAGATCAGGACCTGAGCCAAAACCAAGAGTTGCACGTTCAACCGACTGAGCCACCCACGCGCCTTGGGAGTCATCACGTATTTTAAGAATGAAGACAAGTTATATAGCTAACAGGGGATAAGAGAACGTGATGCTTGGATGTTCAGAAACGGTCTCTAAAGTTCTGCGCGTACTTCCTCCAATGTGTCCATCCCTAAGCGCTAACATCAACCACTCCGCGTCGTCAGGGAGACGGGCAGTCAACCCAAACACCCGCTTCAGCTTTTCAAGAGAATACGTATTAGTAAACTTCTTTGATGAAGGAGAGCACCCATGTTTTTGTTGGTCTCAAATAGGTTCCTCTGCATACTTTTTACGGCAACAAGATGAGTGCTTCTCAGACTTTAACGTGCCANAAAGGCTGGAATACAGAAAGCGTGACAAGTAGGGCACTGGGGCAGTTTTTTTTTTTTTTTTTTTTTAACGTTTTATTTATTTCTGAGAGAGAGAAACAGCATGAGCAGGGGAGGGTCAGAGAGAGAGGGAGATACAGAATCTGAAGCAGGCTCCAGGCTCTGAGCTGGCAGCACAGAGCTCGATGCGGAGCTCGACCCCGCAAACTGTGAGATCATGACCTGAGCCGAAGTCAGATGCTCAACCGACTGAGCCCCCCGGGCGGCCCGGGGCAATTCGGATTAGGAGTAACACAGTGGTCTCATGGCTGACCTTGGCAAGTGTCCCTTCCACACAGTACCCTGCTATGATGACGCCGTTCCTCTTATCCGTGCACCAGCTTTCGAAGAGCTCTCTGGATAAGCCACTTTGCATCATGCCCGGGGAGGCCATGACGACACTGGGACCGATGTCATCAAAATGGTCCATGCTCTGAGAGAGAGAAGGGAGTGGTAAAAGCACGCTGAGCACCAGGGTCTGGCAAGGCATTCCTTATTGTTAAAGAATAACGAAAAGGTAAGTGGAAAGATTAATTGTGCTACTGAAAGGGCCTCGGAGATGAGCAAACATCTGAAGTCCAAAATCTAAGTTCCTAAACAACCAAAGGTAGGAATGAAAGAAGAACAAAGTGATAGAAAGCAGTTAGCTCACAGTGACCTTTTAAACCTTCTACTGGTAGTTAATGGGCTACTAGGACCATTTTCAGTGCTTAGCAGGCAGGCAGGAAAAAAGGAAGAGTCAAATGGCTTTCTATCTGCCCAAGACAAAATTCCAAAAGAACCTTCCCACTCAAATTGGCTTTGCATAATTCACAAATATTCTGAGCTGGCCTAAAAATCTAACCAAAAAGTTTAACATCGTTTCTAGGGAAAACGTGGCTCTAGTTCTTATGCAGTTAACTTAAAAAATAAGGACAGTGCCCACTTACAATTGGAAGATGAGTTCTAGAACTTGAATTATTTGGGGCATTAGTTTATTCAGATTAAAGCATTAGCTTTAATAAAACAATATATTTTTAAAACAACATCTTTTTTTAAACTAAGGAAAACCAGTTTTTTATTGAGCTCTAGAAAAGTAAACATATGAAAATTTTCATACCTGGAATTTACAGTGCAAATCAAAAAGATGATTAGGTTTGAGTAAGAATAGAAAAACGTAAGACATCACAAAAGATATTTTTCTCATCGGAACTTTGTTTCTACGGCAGAGAGGCTTAACTTATTCACCAACAGGAAATTCTGAGAATGAAAGGAGACTTGGAACAAGTTGCAAGATTTAAGCAGAGAAGAATGCCAGTTGCTAAATTTTTGTTTTCTTGCAGAAAAATGGTGCCTGCTACAGGCAAGGTGAGACCTCAGCAAAAAGCACTCTCAGCCCTGGAATTAACGCGCTGTTGACCTTCTGTTTACTCATCCTTCCTCTCCCTCAGCACTCACCTTGAGGTTACTGATGTGCTTGAACACAAAGGGGTTGTTGATGTTGATCTGTTTCCGGATTTTGTCATTCATGGCGTTTACGTACGTCTGGTACACTGCCATGCACTTCTTAGCCAAAGACGACGCGTAGTATATGGGAATGTCATGGAGTTCTGGGTGATTCTGCCAGTACTCATCTAGAGATTTTGTAAGAAACAAATTGCATTTCGTTATGTGGGATAAACAGTGCAAATAACGAATGACATCTGTAATTAATTTTAAGAAATTCAGACATCCAAGAAAGAGATGAAAACATATAACTACGTATATACACCTATCTATATCTGTACCTAAATAAAAAAAACTATATATATATATATCGTTCTCTTGCAATTTCCACAAATCACTAATTAATGTGTTAATAGCAAAGATATCAAGGTTTGGAACCCCCCCCGGAGCGTTAGAAACACACTTTGTAATTACGAGCACACAACAATTTGTTCAACACGTCAGCTATGTCTGCAGTAATTAGTACCCTGTTTAAGGGAAAGCCACATTTAAGAAATCGCTGTGCCCAGGGATGGAAAGGCAGGGGTGGGGGTGCCGGGGCTGGACTCCGCTGGTTTTCCTTGAGGCCATTTCCTCCCTCAGGGTCCCTTTTAGTCCCTCTTGCGGCTGGCCTCGTCCTCACGCTCTGCTCCTGGTGGGTGTCTCACAAGGCTGCGCCCTGCCCGCGGACACCCGGGTAACAATAAGTGGGTGCTCCTCCCTGGGACGCATTCCTAGTGGATCTTGCCTCTGACCTCAGGAAGCGCCCTGTTCTAGGCTTGCTTCCCGTTTTTCCTGGACAGTCTGGGGACACCAATATCATCCAGTACATTCTCTCTTGCTTTTAGTCAGTCAGCCTGCTGTAGGTTGCTTATAATCGAGGCTCTCGCTTCTGCCCCTTGGTTTCCCTTAGCGACCCTGTAGTTGTGTGGCAGGGATGCTTAGCTGCATGAGCAGTGGCTGCCACTTCCTGAGCACGGATTCTACGCTGGGTGCTGAGGAGGGTTCACACAGGGTGTCTGCAACCGCAGAGAGGGCAGTCCGCATCTTAGAGAAGGAGTGGAGGCTCAGAAATACCAAACCACTTGCTCAAGATGCAAGATCACCCATCAGAATGTGGGCAGTTAGGATCTGATACTGACGGAAGGCTCGAGGCTCTGGGATGCAGCCTCTGGTTGGAAAGAGTGCCCCGTCATTCAACACATGTTGGCCTCCCTTATGCTTTAGCTCCGATGCAAGGTGCAGCAGTGACAGCAGACGGGAGAAGGGACTTTAGGCTCTGAAGGTTTCCTAAGTGCCTGGCTCCAGCTAGGCTAACATTTCTTTCTTTCTTTTTTTCAAATGAAGTATAAAGTACAATTGACATATCCCATTAGTTTCAGGTGTGTATCTCAGTGATTCAATATTTTTATACCTTACAAAATGATCCCCTACCTACCACCCGTCACCAAAGTTATTAGAACATCACCAACTATATTCCCTATGCTGTATGTTATATTTCTATAACATTTATCTTATCACTAGGAGTTTATACCTCTTAATCCCCTTCCCCTATTCTGCTTGACTCCTAAGCCCTCCCACCTCCAGTAACCAACAGTTTCCTGTATCTTTCTATGAATCTGGTTTTGTTTATTTTTATTATTTTTTAAAAGATTAAAAAAAAACATTTATTTTGAGAGAGCTCAAGCAGGGGAGGGGCAGAGAAAGAGGGAGAGAGAGAATCCCAAGCAGGCTCCGTACTGTCAGTGCAGAGCCCGATGCAGGGCTCAATCTTACTGTGAGATCAAGACCTGAGCTGAAATCAAGAGTCAGGTGTTTAATCAACACAGCCACCTAGGCACCTGTTTTGTTTTTTAGATTCTACATGTAAGTGAAGCCATATGGTATTTGTCTTTCTCTGTCTGACTTATTTCACTATGTAATACCTTCCAGTTCCATGCATGTTGTTGCAAATGGCAAGATTTCATTCTTCTTATGGTGGAGTAGCATTCTCCATTGTGTGTGTGTGTGTGTGTGTATATATATATATATATACACGTATATATATACACATACACCACATCTTTATCCATTCATCCATCAATTAACACTTGGGTCATTTCCATGTGTGAATTATTAGTTATTGTAAATAATGCTGCAATGAACACAGGGGTGCATATGTCTTTAAATTGGTGTTTTCAGGGAGCCTGGGTGGCTCGGTTAAGCGTCCGACTTTGGCTCAGGTCAGGATCTCGTGGTTCATGAGTTTGAGCCCCATATTGGGTTCTGTGCTGACAGCTCAGAGCCTGGAGCCTGCTTTGGATTCTGTATCTCTGTCTCTCTCTGCCCCTCCCTGACTTGCACTCTGTCCTCTCTCCCTCTCTCAAAAATAAACATTAAAAAAAATTTAAAAAATAAATAAATTGTTTTCATCTTCATTTTCTTCACATAAAAACCCAGCAGTAGAAGAGGCGTCTGGGTGGCTCGGTCGGTTCAGTGTCTGACTCTTGATCTTGGCTCAGGTCATGATCTCCTGGTTCATGAGTTTGAGCCTTGACATCAGGCTCTGTGCTGACAGTGGAGAGCTTGTTTGGGATTCTCTCTCTCCCTCTCTCTCTGCCCTTCCCACATTCTGTCTCTTAAAATAAATAAATAAGCCTGAAAGAAAAAAAAAAAACCCTCCAGAAGTGGAACTGCTGGGTTGTATGGTATTTTTTTAATATTTTGAGGAGCCTCCATACTGTTTTTCACAGTGGCTGCGCCAGTTCACATTCCTACTGTGTATGATGGTGCCCTTGTCTCCATGTCATGACCAACATTTATCTTTTTTTGTCTTTTTGATAACAGCCAATCTGGCAGGTATGAGGTGGTATCTCACTGTAGTTCTGATTTGCATTTCCCTTGATGATTAGTGATGCTGAGATCTTTTCACATTGGCCATCTATAGGTCTTCTTTGTAAAACTGTTTCTTCCAGTCCTCTGCCAATTTTTTAGTCAGGTTGTTTTTTGATTTTAAGTTGTGTAAGTTCTTTATATATTTTGGATATTAACCATTTATCAGATGTAGGATTTGTCAACATTTTCTCCCATTCAGTGGGCTGTCTTTTCATTTTGTTGTATATAAGTATGTTTTAAAGAGTTGAAGAGGGGCTCCAGGGTGGCTCAGTCAATTACGTGTCCGACTTCGGCTCAGGTCATGATCTCATGGTTCGTGGGTTCCAGCCGCCTGTTGGGATTTGTGCTGACAGCTCAGAGCCTGGAGCCTGTTTCAGATACTGTGCCTCCCTCTCTCTTTGACCCTCCCTGCTCATGCATGCTGTGTCTCTCTCAGAAAGAAAAAAAAAGAGTTGAAGAATTTAAAAAAAAAATTTCTTTATATCTTTATTTTGAGAGACAGAAACAGAGAGCAAGTGGAGGGAGACACAGAATCTGAAGCAGGCTCCAGGCTCTGAGCTGTCAGCACAGAGCCTGATGCGGGGCTCGAACCCACAGACTGTGAGATCATGACCTGAGCCAAAGTCGGACGCTTAACCAATTGAGCCACCCAGACGCCCCCAAAGAGTTCAAGAAATTTTAGCCTGGGCCTTACTATCTTAAATTTACAAAATCAAAGCTTATTTCTGAATACTAGGGTGAGACCTAAACAAAATATTGGGATCACAGTCCCATGGTTTTTATTTTTTAATTAATTAAATTATTTATTTAGAGAGAGAGAGAGTGCAAGCAAGTGCAAGTGGGGGAGGGGCAGAGAGAGACGGAGAGAATGAGAACCCCAAGCTGGCTCTGGGTTCGACAGGGAGCCCGACACAGGGCTCACACTCACTAACAGTGAGATCGTGATCTGAGCTGAAACTGAGTCACCCTCTTAATGGACTGAGCCATCGGGTGCCCTGACGTGGAGGCTTTTAAAAGAGATTCATTCAGGGGCGCCTGGGTGGCTTAGCTGGTTAAGCGTCTGACTTTCGCTTAGGTCATGATCTCGCAGTTCGTGGGTTCGAGCCCCACGTCGGGCTCTGTGCTGACTGCCAGCTCAGAGCCTGGAGCCGTTTCAGAGTCTGTGTCTCCCTCTCTCTGACCCTCCCCTGCTCACGCTGTCTTTCTCTCTCCTAGAAATAAATAAAAATAAAATAAATAAATAAATAAAATAAAAGAGATTCATTCAGCAGAAGTTTACACTGAGTAACAGACCACAACTTATTACCGTGGAGAGACAAAAGTCTGTGACAGTTTTAATAAAAACGTATTCTCAGTATTTCAAAGACTTATCAAAATTAGACCTTTTGTAATTAGGACTGCCGAAAGAGTTAAAATAGTTTCTGAGCACGTAGAAGCAATATTACTGTACAACTATACTTTCTTTAAAAAGCTGCTCAACAGTTTCTCATAATAAACTAAATCTGTCAGGGCACCTGGGTGGCTCAGTCGATTTAAGTGTCTAACTTCAGCTCAGGTGATGATCTCATGGCCCATGAGTTCGAGCCCCGCATCAGGCTCTGGGCTGACAGCTCAGAGCCTGGAACTGCCTTCAGATTCTGTCTCCCTCTCTCTCTGCCCCTCCCCTGCTCACACACTGTCTCTCTCAAAAATACATAAATGTTAAAAAAATTAAAAAACCCATCAAATCATTAAAAAAAAAAGCAAAACCTGTCAGCAACCTACCCTTAATAAAGGAAGGCTTATTTTATGAGAAAACTCTCATTATGTCCCAAAATATTATAAGAGTAGTATGGTCAAAAGGTATCATTTATTCTTGTACGTGCACCTGCATTAAAAAATGCATTATGGGGTGCTTGGATGGCTCAGTTGGTTAAGTGTCCGACTTTGGCTCAGGTTATAGTCTTGCGGTTCACAAGTTCAAGCCCCGTATCAGGCTCTGTGCTGACAGCTCAGAGCCTGGAGCCTGCTTCAGATTGTGTGTCTCCCTCTCTCTCTGACCTTCCCCCCACTCATACTCTGTCTCTCTCAAAAATAAATAAAACATTAAAAAAAGAAAAAGAAAATGCATTAAGTGCCTAGTATGCTATTTACATTTATTATTTCTAATTTTTAAAACAGTTCATCTCCATCTTACAGATTAGGAAACCGAGGCTGAAAAAACGTTGAACAGCGTGGGAATGGTATTTTTCTACTTGATTTATAAGTGAAAACTCTCCTATATAAGGACAGGGACTTCTTCTGTCATGTAGGCTACAAATATATTTCCTGCTTTGCCCTCTGGTTTATTCTATTGTTTTTACTGGTGAAATTAAAAATTTTAATGGCACCAAAGTTTTCACATATACTTTTATTTCTCAAACGCCCTGCACGGCACACTGCATCCTGAGATCACATCACACCCCCTATTTGTGTGTGTGTGTGTGTGTGTGTGTGTGTGTGTGTGTGTGTGTGTGTGGCTAAAATTTAAGTATCAAAGAAAAGTGGAGTAACTTGCCCAAGCTCACATGGCTAGAACATAGAGATTTGAAACCACTCATTCAAACGGCTGCCCTCCTTCTGTTACACTATGTCACAAGGGAGAATTTAGAGGAAAAGGAACAATCAATTGCACAGAGGAGGAGTCATAATATATGTCCTGAGGGCAGACTTGCCAGATAAAAATACCAAATGCCAAATTAAGCTTGAATTTCAGATTAAAAGCATAAGATTTTCAGCATAAGAATATATACTAAATATTTGAGACACCTGTACTAACATATTATTCATTATTTTTCTGAAGTGAAAATTTAGCTGGGTGTCCTGTATTTTTCTGTGCTCAATCTGGCGACCCAATTTGATGGTAACAAGGTAGCTTTACCTTCCCAATTTCTTCTGTTCTTCAAATTATTTTGTTACGGAGACTTTTTAGTTTGAGACTTCTGAGGACGAATCTGACTTACGGTTAGAAAAAAAGGAGCAAGAGAAAACGGGGCTGTGGCTTAGGGTGCGGAAAAGCAGTCCTACTACGTCCGCGCTCTCTCACGGGTCAGCCTTCGAGCTGAGGTCATTTACTCCATTTTCCCTTGTTTCCCTTTCCAGTGTAACAGGGACAGACTTATCCTCATCATCCTAGAGATGGAAGAGCTGAGGGCAAGAGCTTGATGTGACCATTTCTTGTTCTTCACGTTGAGGCTGTGTACATGCAAAGCGCTTAATCAGTCTTTAAGAGAGTGCTTTTGGGGCGCCTGGGTGGCTCAGTTGGTTAAGCGTCTGACTTCGGCTCATGTCATGATCTCATGGTCCGTGGGTTCGAGCCCCGCGTCAGGCTCTGTGCTGACAGCTAGTTCAGAGCCTGGAGCTTGTTTCAGATACTGTATTTCCCTCTCTCTCTGACCCTCCCCTGTTCATGCATGCTGTCTCTCTCTCTCTCTCAGAAATAAATAAAACATTAAAAAAAAAAAAAAAGAGTGCTTTCCCCAAACAGCATCAATGAATGTTTGAGTTAGAATCATTAAATGTGAACACCTGCAGAGAGTGGCATCCATTGTTCCCCGTACTACAAAAATTTATGCTCGTTCATTGAAGTATTTGGAAAATAGAGAAAAGCAGAAAATAAAAAAGAAATCCATTTCCTCATTACCCAGATTTAACATCTTTCCAGTCATTGGTGTATTTTTTTTTTTTTCTTAAGATTTTAGTCTTAAGTAATCTATACATCCAATTTGGGGATCGAACTTAGAATCTCGAGATTATGCTTAGAATCTCGAGAAGTCTCATGTGCCACCAACTGAGCCAGCCAGGTGCCCCTATTTGTATAATTTTAACTAGGACCAGGTACATACCGGTTTACTGTTTTGAACCCTAACTTTCTGGTCCCAATTAAAACTTTTTTTTTAAAGGTAGGCTCCATATCCAGCACAGAGCCCAATGAGGGGCTTGAACTCATGATCCTGAGATCAAGACCTGAGCTGAGATCAAGAGATCAGATGCTGCACTGACAGCCACCCAGACCCGCTGGTCCAATTATATTTTATATATTTGATATATCATATATAGGTATTTTATGTGCAAACATATAATTATCCACCTGTGACTTGACTTTTTCCTACAAGGTGATTACTGACATGGTACTTCTTTAAAAATACTGAAACAATGAATACTCTTATTTGTAAAATTGTCTTTATATGATTTATTTTCCACATGTTGTACTGCTGGGTCAAAGGGTAGCATATTTTTCAGACTCCTGAGCTCACTGCAGAGACTTCTGAGGCTGATGGCAACCAGAAGGGGGCACCCTTTATATTCCCAGGGGCAGCGCGCGAGGGCCCTGTGTCCCAGGCCTTTTAGAGCACCACATCGGTTTTTAGATGCAGAAACAGAAGCCCAGAAAGGCAGAATGACCTATCCAAGGCCAGGCAATTATCTTGATAGAACCACACTCCAAGATTATGAGAATCCCTCAAATACAAAGGAAAAGACGTACCTAAGATCAAGAGCAGCTCCTGAGCCCTTCCAAGGGCAAAGACAGGAATGAGGCCTCTGCCCCCTCTGTTGACTATATCATGAACAGTGTTACAGAATCTTGCTTCTCGTTCTTCACGCTTCTCATGGATGTGGGTCCCATATGTAGATTCCTAAATAAGACATGAGAAGTATGAGACCGCGACGGACGATCCCCAAAGAAGACAAAAGTTAAACATCAATAAAATGCAGAAGCAACGTGATTCACTTCTCCATTAAGGTGCCATTTACTTGAACACATATTGTTATGATGCTAACTGAAAAAAAAGAGCAAAAAGAAATATTAGAATTCAGACCTGGCAAAGCACTAAGAAACTTTTAGAAAGCAAAATCAGGACTGGGGCACCTGGGTGGCTCAGTTGGTTAAGCCTCCAACTTTGGCTCAGGTCATAATCCTACGGTTTGTAGGTTCAAGCACCAGGTCCGGCTCCATGCGGACAGCACAGAGCCTGCTTGGGATTCTCTCTCTCCGCTCTCTGCCCCTCCCCCACCTGCACTTTCTCGCTCTCTCAAAGTAAATAAATAAAATTAAAATGGAGTAAGAATAATTTCCAAAATTGTATCTTTCCTGCTCAAGATAATTCTATGTCTTTTTATTTTTTAAATTATTTTGCTTTCCATTGATGGGAAAAAGCATATTTCTCCCACCTCTGATAAGTCAGAGCTTATAAACCAGAAATAGATATTATTTCTTACAGTTCTGTTTAAGAATATTCCCTAAACCGGGGCGCCTGGGTGGCTTAGTCGGTTAAGCGTCTGACTTTCGCTTAGGTCATGATCTCGCGGTTCGTGGGTTCAAGCCCCGCGTCGGGCTCTGTGCTGACTGCCAGCTCAGAGCCTGGAGCCTGTTTCAGTCTGTGACTCCCTCTCTCTCTGACCCTCCCCTGCTCACGCTGTCTCTCTCTCTCCTAGAAATAAATAAAATAAAACATTAAAAAAAAATTTTTTTAAAGAATATTCCCTAAACCTTACTAGACATGGCCCACTGGCCAGCAGCAAGGACATCCCCAGAGCTGGTCATGTATGCTGAATCTTAGGCCCCACCAGACGTTCTGATTCAGAATCTGTAGTTTAACAACATAACCAGGTGACTCATATGCAAAAATCAAACTCAGAACTACTGCTCTAAAGTGCCAGATAGAATGAAAATAACTATTTTTTCTGAGGGCTAAAAACAAACAAACAAAAAAACCTTCCCTTAAATGAAGGCAATTTATATGTAGGATACCATTAGCTGAGTGAAAACGAATTCAGGCGCCCGAAAATAAGAATTTAAAAAACTAGATACGTTGGGGCGCCTTGGTGGCTCAGTCGGTTAAGCGTCCAACTTCGGCTCAGGGCATGATCTCACGGTTTGTGGGTTCGAGCCCCGCGTCGGGCTCTGTGCTGACAGCTCAGAGCCCAGAGCCTGCTTCAGATTCTGGGTCTCCTTCTGTCCCTCTGTCCCTGCCACGCTTGCACTGTCTCTCTTTCTCTCTCTTATTATAAGTACACATTAAAAAAACCCCAAAACTAGATATATTTACATTCGATAACATATTATGAAAATGAGATCATGTTTTTTCCCCACTAGAAAAAATTCTGCTTACATTATACTAATTAAAATACATAGCACTAGGGTCCCTGGGTGGCTCAGTTGATTAAGTGTCCAACTCCTGATTTTAGCTCAGGTCATGATCTCACGATTCATGAGTTCAAGCTCCACATTGGGCTCACACTGTCAGTGCAGATAGTCTCTCTCTCTCTCTCCTCCTCTGCCCTGCCCTTACTCACACTTGCTCTTCCCCTTTCTCTAAATAAATAAATAAATAAATAAATAAATAAATATTTACAAAAATAGTAAAATAAAATACACCACACTAATACTTACAATAATGAGAATGTCAGGTTTAATATTTAGAATTTCAGCTGCCATTAAGTGTCTATCTTCTTGTCTTGAGAAATCACCTGTGTACAAAAGCTGTGAAAAAAATGAAGCTAGAAAGTTAGGATTTTGGAAGGCTTTGTTATAGTAGTGAATATACTTAGTTCATAAAATCAGAAGGTGAAGTTCAGTAGACACAACATCCCACAACTGATGAAACTTAGATGCAATACTTATGTCTAATAATTCAAAGTGTATAACTTAGTTCAATCATAAACCATCCAGAGTTTCAATTATTCCCTCTAACTTGGGGGACTGATACTCCCGCCCCCAAGTGCATCCAGCACAGGTGACCTGTATATTAATAAACTTGAGAGAAGTGCTCTGAACATCCGATAGAGAAAGGGCATGCTGAGGAAAGAACCCTACTGAGGTCTATGGGAAAACCACCTAAAATGGAAGATAAAAATCACAGGAGAGTAAGCAGCAAATTTCACAAGGGAATACTGATCTGCCTTGGTGTTATTTTCTATTTATGTTTTGTGCCTCTGAGCAAACAGTAAGGATAAATGATTTAGCAATACTTAGTATAACTTGATACGTAAACATTTTAAATCTATGAGCAGCTGCTAAGTATTCAGGACAGTATCACACTAGAGAATTGATTTTCAGCTCTGCCTACACATAGGAATCACCTAGAAAACTTAAAAAGGAAAAAAAAAAAAAGAAAAAGGGCAAAGCCACACCCTCAGATTGATTCAATGAGTGTTCTTAACGAGGCTCCCTAAGTGATCCAACATGCACCAGAAGTAGATGCTGGTGCTGCCGTCCATCTATCTTTTACAAGTTTGTTGACTCCTTTCGTCTTTTTCCTCAAGGATGGTGGCAAAGATCTGTTCTGATTGACGCCTGTCACTCACGCAGCGGCCCCCTTCAGTGGCTTACACGTGAATCCCAGAACATCAAGATGACTTGAATGCCAAATCACTGCTTGCTGTTAAACAGGTGCGGCCAGAAAGTTCTACCCTCATCATTCTCCTAAAGGAAGTCGGAAAGGAACAGATCCTATGATACTGTGAAGGAACATTATAGTCTTTTGAGAAGCTTATTTTACTCTTTCTAATCTTGACAGAGGAAGTCATACATGGGGGTATGAACTGTGATATTTAAAGGAAAAAGTCTCAACCTAGTTCGATCCTATGTGTCAGTGTGTAGGTGCTCTGCAAGTCTCGGGGAATTTCCTTTAGTATTACTTGCGGGCACAAAGCTCTGCACACATTTCTTCTGGGGAGGAAGCTGCCAGAGCAAAGGTACCTTCACGCCCGCGATCTCAATCATGAACATGGCAGCTCCGAGAACGTGGCCTGCATGGTAACACCAGAACTTGATTCCTGCAACTTCTTTAACCTCATGAAAGTTGATGGTTTCGATTTTGTCCATGCTCTCTTCCAAATCTGTTTCCGTATACAGCATGTCGTCTGCTGATATGTTACTAAATTGTTAAAAATGTCAACGACAACAAAAAATTAAAGGTCAGATTTTTAAAACTCTTCGAACTCAGAGACTGACTGTGAATGAAACAGCCACAGTTCTTTCGCCTTATGGATTACGCTATTTAGAATCCCTTTGACATTTTGTGTTACTTTTTTATTCTGCAATTATAATAATAAAAATGTTTGGTGTATACAGCTACAAAACATGATCTTAAGCAGAGTACATTTAAGGCAAAGCTCATATACTCACACATGCTAAACAGAGATCTTCAATCAGGATGTGAGAAGACTTCTCTCACAAAGCATAGTGTAAGTTTTTTCCTGAAAATTATACGAACGTACTTCCAAAACAGCAAAAGGGAATGGTGGCTAAGGACACAGACTCTAGTGCCAGATTGCCTCCATCTCAATCCCAGCTTTGTCTCTTACTATGACCATCATGGGCAAGTCACCTAGCCTCTCTGCGCCTCACCTGTACAATGGGATTCCTTTTTTTTTTTTAATTTTTAATGTTTTATTTATTTCTGAGAGAGAGAGAGAGACAGACAGACAGTGTGAGCAGGGGAGGGAGACACAGAATCTGAAGCAGGCTCCAGGCTCTGAGCTGTCAGCACAGAGCCCGACACGGGGCTCGAACCCACGAACGATGAGATCATGACCTGAGCCGAAGTCGGACGCTTAACCGACTGAGCCACCCAGGCGCCCCATGTACAATGAGATTCTTAACGGAACCTACATGAAGAAGTTGATGTGAGATTAAATGAGTTAACATGTTGAGGAGTGCAGACATGTCTGCACATGGTAAACATTATTAAAGTGTTAAGCAGTATCATTTTTACTAAGGGTACCTCTTCCATTCTCTTGTATTTATGTGTGAAGAGTAATAAACTGTATCCAAGCTACTCTCGGAGTATACAAACAGTAAACTTTCCAAGGCTAAACATTTATGCTGTAGGCATCACAAAAATACTTCTAGCTTTTCAGATTATCCCGCTTACAACTGGAAAAAACTCCCTTGGAAAACTTTTTCATTTAAGATGGCAATATGCTTTGATCAAATAATCTAAAATAACATTTCAGTATATATCACTGTATCATATACTTGATCTTAAATTTTAATAAAATCGCACAATTCTGTTTATAGAATACTGTTAGCATACCTTATAGCTAAATTATAAAGATTCAAAAGGGTATGAAAACTTCGTAAAGACTTTTTGGCCTGGGAAGGGGCTAAGTACATGGTAGGTATCTGAGGAGTGGATACTGAATGACAAATTAATGAATAAAAAGAGTGTCTCACTTCAAAACATAAAAAGGTCTATATCTTGAACTATATGTATTCTGTAGAATCAAATTCCTGTATAAATCTAATAGAGTAACTTACCTAACCTTGACATAATCTGAGAGAAGCCATCTATAAATAGCTTTTGTTGCATGGGTCATAAATGTTCTTCCTTTGAAACTCGTCTTCTGTAGAAACCAGGGCAAAGCCCCACAGTGATCCAGATGGAAACTTAAAAAGAAACAAGAAGAGTCTGTCAATTCTTTAAGCATTATCCATCATGCATCACGTGAAATGAAACTGTTGCTCACTGTAGAGAAGAGCCCTATGTTACCATTGCGTATGGACACTATCAGAACACCAAGTGTAGGTTATACGCAGAGGGAAAGAATAATGCATCCAGTTCTAGCATAAAAAAAGATACTGAAAGTATTTTTCAAACATCAAAACATTTACCAGTGATAATTACACAAGAAGGAACATACCCAAACCTCCTCTTGACAGCCAGAATTATAATAAGCACTTCAGTGGTATAAAGCTAAGACATTTAGCTTCTTTAGTTTCCATAGAATGTGTCAAGGGCAGCAACCCCGAGGAGATATTCTGGGAAAGGGCTTTCTTGGTCTCAAGTTTTACAGCGATCCAACGTGTACGCTATCTCTTTCTCACTTACTCTACAAGTAGGAAAGTAAGCTTTTCAAAGTAAATATCTCTAAAGTTAAATTTACTTATTTTGAGAGAGAGAGAGAGAGGGAGAACATGCACATGTATGTACAAGCAGGCATGAATGTGGGAGGGGCAGAGAGAGAGGGAGAGAGAAAGAATCCCAAGCAGGCTACAGTCTGTCAGTGCACAGCCTGATGCGGGGCTTGATTTCATGAATCGTGAGATCATGATCACCTGAGCCAAGGTCAAGAGTCGGGCACTTACCCGACTGAACCACCCAGGCGCCTGTGTCTAACCCATTATGCCACAGATGCAGTGTTGTCTTACCCGACTGCAAAATGCTTCCTAGCAGAATCTTAAAATTTGATAATGATCTTTATAGTGGAAGTTCTTGAAAAACAGTGTCCTAGATAAAGAACTTACTGACTAATTAACAGGAGATCAATCTCAGCTGGGTCAATTAAATCAATGTAAGGAAGGGCGTCCATTCCTTCTAGGCCAGGGTGGATTCCACAGTCCAACTGAAAGAGAAAAAAGGATCATAATTGTACACATTTTATTAAAACTTATTTAATAAACAATATTTACAACAAATCCATTGCACACGTAATCAAGATGGACTGTATTCACGAACATCTGGAATCCAATCCTTACTAAACATGCAAATATGCCAATAACAATTCTAACTTTCCAAATATAAAATATAGCCCACGTTTAAGTCCTAGGTAGCAAGACCTAAGACACCTTTTCAGCTAGTTTTTGAACGCAAACTAACAATGCATGAACTTTTTCAAAAACCTTGACTATCAGAAGACGGTGGGCATTTTAAGTTTATAGATTCACTACTACTGGATCTGACTCTCCTGAGAAGATGATAATCAAAAATGGGAAACTTACCAGGTTAGGGCAATGTTAGGTATTTTAACACATTAGGGAATGAATTCTTAAAAGTCACTCACTAATGAGTTACCTGCTCCTTTAGGGGGGGCATTACTACCACATTAATACAATGAATGACTAAAAAGACAGTATCTGACCCACGCCTTTAACGGTTGGGAGAAGCAGAGAAGTGGAACCACAGGAACACGATGGGCCACTGAAGTGCCTTTCTTGTGAGGACCACATAAATCATCTCTTCCACCTCCTCTGTTTCTCAGATAAGGAAATGGGCGTGTAGAGGAGCAGCCTGCCTTGCCCAAGGTCTGGGGACCCCGATGTAAACTTAGGTACCTACGCTGCTGAACCAGGGCTCTATCACCCCAGGCAGCATGGGGGTGGCTGGAGGTCTGCGCCTGTTCGGGCCCAATTTTAGCATTTTAGGGTACATCTTCTCAGTTAACTTCATGTTTTGTCAAGTTACTAAGCAGAAGCATATTAGTTATTCACAGTAACATTATACAGCACAGTCTACATATACCAACTATGACATTTTCCTGGGAGCTGAACAGAGAGCTACAGTACCAGAAAAGACCTAACCACCTGACACAGACACGGCCGTACTATTAACCGGACTACAAAATAATTACCATTATTTTTCTTCCTTTGAACTCCAGGATAATACATGATCTTCCTACTTCTTGCCCGGCTCCACTGCAAACAGTCAAGGGGAGAAGTAAAAATGATTAAAAACAATCAAAATCAAGCCCAATAAATCCAATTTTTTTTTTTACAATTTAAAGAGTGCCCCATTTTGGTGGTATCACTTATCTGAGGCAGGTAAGAGTTCTAGAAACGTACAAAGATAGGGAAGAACAGTATCAGTATGGGAAAAGATGGAAGGTGATCCTTGGGAGTTCAGGGATTCCGCAATTGCTAAAACTTGAGAGGAGACGGTGCAGCTACAAGAAGCCCAAGGTCAAATTCGATCTTTGGAATGTTAGGGCTACATTATGATGTTAACGGAAAAGTAATCTAGTGGTTATGCAGATTATCTGATCACACTTTCAGGATCAGCACTTATGTGTGAACCCATATGAACTTCCAAGTTCTTTCATTTACTTTAGGAGCATACTATGCATTTACTTACATAACTTAATTTTTTTAAATGTTTTATTTCTGAGAGAGAGAGAGAGACAGCGTGAGCAGGGGAGGGTCAGAGAGAGAGGGAGACACAGAATCTGAAACAGGCTCCAGGCTCTGAGCTGGCTGTCAGCACAGAGCCCGACGCGGGGCTCGAACCCACAAACCGCGAGATCATGACCTGAGCCGAAGTCGGGCGCTTAACCGACTGAGCCCCCAGGTGCCCCAACATATCTTAAATTTAAATACACTTATTTTCTTCCTGGCTGGAAACCTCAGTTCCTTTTCCCTCTAATTTGTTATTTCAGATGCCAAGTACCTACTCTATTTTCCTTTTCCCCAAATGAGTAAAACAGCCTTAATTTCCAATTATTATAAGACACACCTGAAGCTAACCCCCCACCTATTTTCCTAGTCTCTCACCTTCTCTGACGTCTTTTCCCATCCGTTCTAGGGAACAATGCATTCACTCTCTACGTATGTGCCCAGCATAGGGAAACACCTGTTACATGGATCCTGACCTCAAGGACCTGGGTCCTCTCACTAGGAGACAGAAACAGATGGCTCTATCTACAGATGGAGATCTTACCACCCAGCAGGACGCTGAAGAAGAAAAAAAATCAAACCACGGTGCTGCTGCCATGAATTCCTGGCCGCCCACTTTCACTGGCCCTCTAGGCAACCTCTTAAGCGTCCCTGGCTCAGTTTTCTCTTACAGCTTCCACAGCAACGATTTCAAACTTTGTCCTCGTTCCTAAATTTCCCAACTTCTTCAGCTGAGGCAGGGGCCTTCTCTGCATCAAAAAACACACAGCTCAGGGGCACCTGGGTGGCTCAGTTAAGCGTCTGATTTCGGCTCGGGTCATGATCTCACGGTTTGTGGGTTCGAGCCCCACATCAGGCTCTGTGCTGACAGCTCAAAGCCTTGAGCCTGCTTCAGATTCTGTGTCTCCCTCTCTTTCCGCCCCTCCTCCACTTACACTGTTTCTTTCTGTCTCTCAAAAATAAATGTTAGGGGCGCCTGGGTGGCTCAGTCGGTTAAGCGTCCAACTTTGGCTCAGGTCATGTCACGGTTTGTGGGTTCAAGCCCCACGTTGGGCTCTGTGCTGACAGCTCAGAGCCTAGAGCCTGTTTCAGATTCTGTATCTCCCTCTCTCTCTCAGAAATAAATAAAACATTAAAAAAAATTGTTTTAAATGATAAAAATCATACAGCTTGTTTGCCAGTTTCCTCAACGTCACTTCCCAACTAACTCACATTTCTTCCTCTATTTCTCCTGTACAACCGAACAGAGCTCTCTTTCTGTCCAAGGCGGACGCTGCCACCATGGTGCCCGCCTTACACACCCCGTCCTCCGAGGCCCTGGACACTTGCTTCCCTTCCCTACTTTCGCATCAGGACCGAGACCTGCCCAGGCATTCTCACTCCAACATTAAAATGCCTCCGTTCTGATTTCCCTCGGTCCCCACGTGATTCCTTTTCGCGGCCACCTCCTGAGAGCCCTGCACGCTCCCTGTCGCCGGCTCCTCGCCCCCTCACACTCAGTTGAAGCTGGCCTTGGTCGCCCCCCCTCTTCCGGAACTGTGCTTGCAGAGTGGCTCTCTGTTGCTGGTGCAGACGGCCTTCCCGGTCGTTCTCTTCTCTCCGCAGCCCCTGCTCCCTGTTGGGCGTTCTTCTCTCTTGGCGTTTCTGAGTCACGCTCTCCTCTGCTCACTGGTTTTCCTCCCACTCACGTGCCTCTGCCCACACCTCCAATGGTGACACTGCAAAGGTCTCTCCTCGGCCACCTTCTCAGGCTTCGTGATCTTCAGTCTCAACGCGTGTGACATGCTGGCGGCTTCCAAGCCTGTATCTGTGGGCGTTCAGGTATTTCTACTGGCAAATCGCACAGGCACCTTATGTTCAAAGACGCCAAACTCGTTTTCACCTCAAGCCCCTTGTCGTTGCCCTTTTTCCTTAGGATGCTCTGCCCGTCGATATTGACGTGATCGGGTCTCAGTCCAAATGTCGCCTTCTGAGGCCTCCTCTGGACTACCTCTTCTCGTCAGCCCTTCGCACAACTCTATCACAATGTTTACAACTACATGAGGTTACTGTATCTACTCACTGATGGCTTGTTTCTCACTATGAAAACAGACTATCTATTTTGATCACCACTATTTAGCTGCAGTGCCCGATACCAATAAATCTCAAGAAATACTTGCTGAATGACTAAAAACTTCCAAATTATAAACCTTGGAAACATAATGCTAAGCGAAAGAAGCTGAAGCCAGTCACAAAAGGTCACATATTATATGTTCTCGTTTAAGTGAAATGGCCAGAATATGTAAATCTGTAGAGAAGGAAAGATTAGTGGTGGCCAGGAGCTGGGGGGCCATGGAGGTGACTGCTAATGGGTACAGAGTTTATTTCTGGAATGATGAAAAACGTTCTGGAATTAGATAGTGGTGATGGTTTTACAACTCTGAATATACTAGAAACCACTGAACTCTACACTTCAAATAAGCTGTATGGTATGTAAATCCTACCTCGATAAAGCGGTCAGAACGCAGCAGACTCCCAAATTTATTCCAGACCTGTCCCAGCTCCTGTACTCCTTGAGCGAATAACACGACCACTTACCAGCTGCCCAACTTAGGAGTCTGAGACCCCCTCACACGCCTCTCCACAGGTGCCCCTTCCGGTATATCTGATCAGCTACAAAGCTGTCAGGATTTCACCTCCTTACTCTCTGAAACCTACTTCTTTCCAACTCACTGACGCCCATTTCATTCATTCCAAGCTCTCACTGCTTTTTACCCAGATTACTTCAATTACATTCCTCCTGGATTCCCTCCACCGAACCCCCTCATCTGCTCCACCGCTGTTAGGAGTGCCCTTCCTAAAGCCCAATTCCCACTATATCCCATCCGTGCTTAAACCCTTCACTGGCTCCCTAGAACTGACATGACAAACACCCACACTCCTTCGTATGTATACAAGGTCCTTCATAAGCTGGTCCCTGACAGCCCCCCTCCCACCTCATCCGCTCATCTTTCAGCCACGAGGAAACCAGCCAAAAACCGTGGCCACTCTCATTTTCACATGTGCCGCTTCCTCTGCCTGGATCAACCTTGCCCTGCACTTTACTGGTCTTTATTTCCTACTTATTCTTTAGGACTCAGCTCGGGCATTGCCTTTTCCAGGATACAGGAGCTAGGCTTTGCTCATCAAATTGCTAGAAATCCCTTTGCCGTCCTCTCCCAGCACTCCGAGCAATGCCTCTCTGGACTCTTCTAACAGTCAGCATTTACTGAGCACCTGCTATGATCTTCACTCCCCGCAGTGAGTGTTGCTATGCTATTTAAATGTGTAGACATGGGTTCAGCGAGGTTGCTCTCCTAGCAAATGACAGAGTAGGGGCTGAATTCCACGCCTGACCCTGAAGTAATGGTCTCCTACTGTTCCAAACTACCTCTCCAGAACTTCTCACTTTGCATCGCAATTCCTTCCAAAAGAATGAGTCCGGTTAACTCAGCGCTCTTAGTGCCTAGTGTGGTGCTTGACACTTGCTCAGTGCTTGCTGAATACAGGAAGAGAGGACACATGTGGACTAAGCATTGGGAAACTTGTGTTATGTCCCGGTAGGTGCTCAACTAATCCTTACTGAATGGATGCGTACATACTGTCTACCTTCTGAAAAATGCACGAGTTAATGCGATGCTAACTTCTACCTAAACATGTGTCAGTGAATGCAAACCGCTCATCTCTAGGAAAAACTTCCCCACTTTTTCTAAGTTCTGAGCAGCCTTCTAGATTTGTGAAGTGTTTCCCTGGCAGGAGGCCAGCTCCACTCAAAGACTAGCCTTCCCATGCACAATCAAGGGACGAGTTTTTGTCCTTAACCTCTCTGCTCTTTCTCCTCTCTCCCTTCCTTATTCTGCTGGGGTCTTAAGTCAGAAGGTCANGCCAGCTCCACTCAAAGACTAGCCTTCCCATGCACAATCAAGGGACGAGTTTCTGTCCTTAACCTCTCTGCTCTTTCTCCTCTCTTTCTCCCTTCCTTATTCTGCTGGGGTCTTAAGTCAGAAGGTCGAAACTCAGAGCTCATTTATTTCCTCTTTCACATCCTGGCAAATGTCAAGTCCTGGAGGTAGCGTTAGAAACAGACGCGGCGCTTCTTCGCACCTGCCAGGGCGACCCCAGGTCCTCATCTCATCCTGCTGCTTCCCCTCCTTAGCGTCTAGGAAAGCGCCCAGCGGCCCAAAGAGACATTTCTTCCCGCCCAACCCCAGCACACACTCTCCCCTGAGACTGAAGAGAAAGCAAAGTCCCATTCAACCTAGCAGGCCCGTTCCGATCCACAGTTCTCCAAACCCCTTCGGCCGGAGAGGCCCGGCCCGCACTGCGGGCCAAGGGCGGGCTCCCGAGGCCTGCGAGCGTGGGGGGCGGCTGAGGCGGCCAAACACCCGGCCACCCCTCCTCGAGCCTCGCAGGGCCCGTGGCTTCACTCCCTCTCTCGCTGGTCCCTTACAGGGGCCGGATCAGCAGCTGGTCACTTTCCTCAGCAGGAATCGCAGACATCTCGGACGTCTGAAGGCGAAGCGCGGGTGAGGCTCAGGTCGCGGAGCCTTTCTAAATTGGAAGCAGAGCCACGAGAAACCACAGGTAGGAGAAGCCCATCCACCCAGAGCACAACTTCCGGCCCTCAGGCGCCCGCGCCACTAAGCTCTTCCCCCCCCAACTTCCGGTCGGAGAACCCAGGCCGCGAGGTTCCGCCCCCGGCGGCGTCCGGAAACCTGGGGTGGGGTCAGTTCTGCGCCTGCGCAATGCCTCGGAGGCGGGGCTCGGCGGGCGGGGGCTGGGGCGCCGGGAA
>NW_027551571.1:5446132-5449027 GCF_008692635.1 Crocuta crocuta | reverse complement strand
CCGGAGCGGCTGCCGCAGTGTCCGCTGCCTGGGCGGTGGGCGTCTGACCCCGACCGCAGGCGGCCCCGGGGGCGGGCCCGCGACTGTGAGGTGAGAGTCGGGCCCTGGCCGCTCCCGGACTGAGCGTGGCCGGGAACGCGGGCCCCGAAGGCGGCGCCGCTGGGGAGGCCCGCGGTAGGGCGGATGGGTGGGGCCGCGGGAGCTGCGGGCTCCCCGGAGACCCGCCTTCCTGGGGTCGGGGACCCCCGTGGCGGCGCGGGGCGGCGGTGGGAGCGGAGGAGCAGGCCCGGGCCTAGCGGGAGGATGCAGGGCCCCAGGTGCCGGGATCCTCTTTGGGGAGGGACCGCAGCGCCTGTGACGGCAGGTGTCGTGTGTGGCTCGGTCCCTCGGACGCGACACGGGAGTGGGAACCTCCGCAGGGCTGTTACCCGACTCAGACTCCGCTTTGCGGGGCGGTGAGGAGCCCTGCCTCTTTGCTCTGGCTCCTCTTGGTCTTGGCTCCAACCCCCTCCCCCCGCTGCGAAGGGCCGGAGTTGTGTCCGTCCTGTTTGCTGTCACCGTGCGCACCTGCACGTGGCGGGCACAACACACGAGTGCGGACTCCGTGGGAAGCAGGGTGGGGTCTGGGAAGAGCTCTGGCCGTCAGTTCTGTCTTAGGTTCCAAGCTTGGCCCCACCCATTGTTAGCCTGGCGACCTTGGGCAAGTAGCTGAGAGTTTTGGCTTCTTCATTTGAAAGGGGCTCTGATACTGCAGCCTTGCTGGTCAGTAGCGAGGGTTACAGGCAGGCACAGTACCTAGTACTGGGTGGCACGCAGCAGGTGTTGGGGACAGAAGTTGTTATTTGGGAAAAGGTTCTTCAGTTCATTAAATATGTCCTTTGCCAGTCTGTGCTCTGATGGATCCCTGGGATATAAAAGGTGCTCACTGGGTACCCAGGGATGAATGAACGATTCAGATTTTCTTGCTCCTCCACAAATTAATCAAAAACGTAGAAATAAGTTGGATGATGGGGCTAATGAAAAAGCTTGGGCTTGGAACTCAGTCTTGGGCAAGTGGCCTAAGGACAGACACTGGCCAGTGGCCTGAGAATGGGGTCTCCAGATACACTGGGAGAAACTTCTCACGGGAGCAGGGACATCCAGTAACCACGCCATGATGTGCTCATTCTTGTCCCTTCATCAGGTGCCTTGTTTTTCTGGAATGAACTGACCATGTCGGGATGACGGGAAGCGCTCTGTGCACACCGCTGTCTGTGGGAGCTTTGAAGGCCATAAAATAGAATTCGTTCTACCGTAAGCAGATACCCTTGTTCCCTTAGTAGGATCCAATCCTTGGAGAAGTTGTTAGGTTATCTTACTTATAAATCCTCCTGAAAGATGGGTCACAGTTCCCTCATCTATAAAATGCAGATCATAACCTACTTTCTATAAGCCCCCTGAGGCCGGGGGCCTGGAGCTCGAAGCGTAATATGCAGCACAGACGAGGGAAACCCTTAAAAAACATCTGGAGCAAATGATTGTGTCTCCAGGTTGCTGTGAAGGTAAGAGTGACATGGTGCATTTGGAAGCATTGAACTATGAAGTGCTGCTATGCAGGTAACTTAGTAATTCTTCACGTATAAAAGATGTGCTCCTATGCAAGGGGCAAGGGTAAATGTTGCTTTCCAGGCATCGATGATTACGTAAGAACAAGATATTTGCAAGACTGACCCTGGAAAACTCAAGGTTGCCTCCTTCCCTGGCCTTACAGGAGTGAGGAGGGGAGAGCTGGCACCTTGGAATGCTTTAAAGTCAGTTTGTACTTAAAGGGAGCTCCAGGCCTGGAGAAAAGGGCGCATTCTGAGAGGTGTCTGTGTCTTCTGTTCTAAGCCTGACCGTTCACAGAACATGAACGCAAGACGGCAGCTGAAGCTCAGCATCTTGGTTGTCAGCCAACGTGTCACATGTTTTACTAAGGTCTTGAATTGAGTAAAGACAGGTCAGGTGCTTGAATGTTCTGAGGAGTCCATGACACGCGGATGTTACCTCTGAGAGCGCTGCATCTCACGCCCCTGGGTCGGACAGGAAGGTTTCTGTCCTTCTGGCTCATTGGGTTCGATTTTTCAAACTTAAAAAGAAATAAAGAACAAGACAGTAATATCCAACTCTTGTGGTCAAAGGAAAATATTTGTTTCCAGTAAGAAGACTATGCCGCGGACCCAGAAGGAACGGGTGATCTTTATTCCCGTGACGCATGAAGTGATTTAAAGTTGTTTTTCCTGCCGTGACTAATTGCCGTTTGCTCTTCTAGGGGGAGCTCCTTTGCGTCGAGCTATGGTGAAAAATGTTTCGGAAAGGCAAAAAACGACACAGCAGCAGCAGTTCCCAAAGCAGCGAAATCAGTACGAAGAGCAAGGTAGGGCGCATGGGCTTCGGAAGAGGGCCCTAACGCGGGGGATTCTGGTCCCCTTCCCGGCGCGGCCGTACCGACCACGGCAGAGCTGCCCATGGTCTTCACACTAGGCGCGTCTTAACGTTTGCTTGTTGCACTAGACACACATTACCCTGGGCTCGATTTGATTTTATTTTGTTGTGGGGACCTTCTGAGATTATTACGTGCCTGAACCTAGATGGGACAGAGGACGGATGAAAGGGTCTCCTTGAAACACTGATTTTTTAATATTTTACATGATGGAAATTGCAGGCAGTTAGGGGCTGGCGTCGTGAATTCTGGGGTTGGTGCTTGTGTGTACATAACTATAGGTGTAGTTACTCAGTGCCGAGTTAGTTGGATAGTGAGGCAAATGCCACGTTTAGGGCTCCGCAGAGAGTGGAGAATGGGGTTGTAAAGGGGCCTCAGGGTCCTGAGTCCCCGTCCCTGGACCAGCCCGTGGTTCTTGGTTTCACTGCTATACA
>NW_027551571.1:5445157-5445876 GCF_008692635.1 Crocuta crocuta | reverse complement strand
CTGAGCCGCGCTAGCCGGTGCAGCCACACCGCAGTGAAGGCTTAGGCCCCGGACGGCCGCTGGGGAGCCTCACTGAGCCCATGGGGGCTTCTAGCCACAGGCACAGGAATTTGACATCTGTGGGAATCCTGCCTGAGAGTGGGAAGAATTGACAGTTTAAGGGTTTTGAACTGAGGCTAGTGGCGAAGCTCCCCGCTGTCACCTCTGCAGCCCCCGTGTGGGGACCCCAACCCCGGGCAGCTGGTCTGGCCCCGTCTTGTTCTCTCGATCAGAGGCTGGATCAAGGGGGAGCTGATGACTTGCTGCCCGCAGAGCAGGACGGGAGCTCTGAGTTTTCAGACTCCGTGGGGAACCTGCTAAGGGCTTGAGATGTTCATTCTGAGCCACGTCTTCTTTGATGTGGCCGCTGGGGCCGGAGAGGTAGAGAGGTGCAGAAGGGGCCACTGTCCCCACGATGACGGTGACCGCCTGCTGTGTGGCTTCGGAGCCGTATCGGGACTATTAGGTTTGGGTTGTAGGTTGATGGAAGCTTTTGTTGTCTGTTCTGGATGTGGGAAAAATAGACCAGCTTCTCCCTTCCTGTCCGTGTGCAGAGGGTCCCCAGGTAGGGGAGGAGCCTGAAGGACATGTCACTCTGTTACTCACTCCAGCTGTTGTGCTCGTCCCAGGAGTTGGTCTCAACTTGTAACAACGTCCTGATTCCCCCTGCCCCCCCCCCC
>NW_027551571.1:5434672-5445145 GCF_008692635.1 Crocuta crocuta | reverse complement strand
CCCGAGTGTGTACGTTATTTCTGGTTTTCAGGCCCACACGGAACGTCATGGTGAACATCTCTGTGCCCACAGCTCTGTTCTCACCTTATGTTATGCGCTAAGAAGCGCAGTTACTGAAAAAGGGGAAAAACATATATAAGACCTGATACAGTTTCGGATTCGCCTCGATTCACTTCTCAAACTTTGAAAAAATTTGAGTGTATTTTCCTTTTAAAATCTCATTTGGATTTGAGGTGACTAATTTTTGGAATCCGTAATTTTCACAGAGTGCTATTTCTAACGAAATGAAGCATATCCAGAGTACAACTCTATAGAACCAGCCACGCTAACATGGAAGAGGCTTTGCATTTTGCTTAACAGTTGTGTTGACTTTTCTTTGCAGTTCACATTGTGCACCGTGCTCTGGTCTGCGGGCCGGCCTGTGTGCGACGGTGCGAGCCCGTCCTCGTCCGAGCAATTGCAGCGGCACGGGAGTGGCCTCCTTTGGAGGCCTGGGGTATTTTCTAGATATAACCTTGGGTAAATCCTTCACCCCGCTGGGTAGCTTTGCTCATTTATGATACGGATCTTGCTTCCTGCCTGCTTTCTGCACCGGGTTCTTTCTGGGGCCAGTGGAAATTAAGTGAGAGCAAGGCATAGATTTCCACACAACGACCTGACTTCCAGGGGGCTTACCAGGAGGCGGGGGTAGCAGCTGTGGTCTACACTGGGAGTGCCCACACCGCGTCTGTGTGATGCCCCTATGGGAAGAGGACCTGTGTTTTGACGTTTGCCGTGGAATGTGTCTTTAGAACATTCGGTCACACTCGATCTGCCTGAAGAGTCAACCTGCTTTTGTTACGTGTTGATTCCATTTTAAGAAGTGAGTTGAACGTTTGGTAGAGGATTTGAGAGAAGACAGCGCTTCTAATTCTATTTCCATTTGTGTTTGTTCTTCCTCAGTCCGTAGACTCCAGCCTCGGGGGGCTGTCACGGTCCAGCACCGCCAGCCTCGACACAGACTCTACCAAGAGCTCAGGTATGGGGCAGGGCTGTACACTTACCAAGGCTTTGACCTGGCGCTCAGGGAGCATTACTGGGGCAGCACGGCAAGCTCTTGTGCCCTGGGGGTTTTCGTTTTCTCCTCTGCCATTTTGGACAAGAGTTTAGAAACGGCCCAAGATCTCGTGGGACGCGGGTCGGCATGAAGGGGCTGGCGAAAGCCACTGCTTGGCGGTCTGCTCGCGCATGTGGGCCGTCTGCTCGGAATGGCTCCTGGGGCAAACCCGTGTGCAGAAGATCCTGGTGACAATGTAGGGGTTTCAGAACAGCTTCTCAGGACGTGGAGTGGCAGAGTTCTGTTGGAATGGCCTTGTTTGTGGGGTGTAGGTCCATCTTGCTGATGAGAGAGATGCAAGGGTAGCGTCTTTCACAGACCCTCAGAAACATCCTGCAGCCACCTGAAATTAGTAGCTCCTGAGACATCAAAGGGTAGCTTCCCACCCAGGCCGATAAATGGCTGGAGTCTAACTGGAAATATAAAAAACCATACATTTTTCTTGTCTACTTTTCCCTTTAGGATCGGAGACTGGTCAGTCTATGAAAGTGGGGATGGCAGAGGGGGAGGGTGGGATGAAGGGAGGAAGCATATGATGTAAGAGAGCATAGAGTAGCGTAGGGTCTATTATTTTTACTTCCAGATGCCTTAAAAACATTAAAAACATGGGCATCTTTTGTTACATAAACATAACCTAAACGTAACCACATAGTATTCCTCTAACATGGCAGATTACATAGCCCTTTGTGGTGATTTGGGCCTCGGCTGGATTTTACAGCCCACACAGTTCTGCAGCCTGATGCCATCTGTCGTGTAAAGTAACATCAGTTGATGTTAAGGGACTTCCTGTCTGGCATTATTCCATCTACATGAAAAAAACAATTATGGGTTTTTTGTTTGGCTTTTTTGACCAAACTACCTGGCAGAGGTAGACCTGGTTTGCTGAACGGGGAAAGCAGATTCATAGTTAACGTAGTAAAGAGGAAGAAGAGACTAAAAAACCTCTAAATATCTTAATGTATCTTGAAGGCACTCAATCGTTTTCCAGTTGACATTTTTCTCCTGTTTTGTAATTTGTGCCTTTTGAGATTTTTCTGTTGAGTGTATCATGAGTCACTGAAGACAGGGTTAGTGAAATCCCAAGTTCTTTCCTATTACTTTAAATAATTCTGCATTAAAAGTGTTTTATTTTCACTAATGTTTAAGTTCTGACAAGTCTGTTTTTTTACTTGCGAAGGGGTTGAGGGTACCCCATAACGCAGGTACTTCTTTTGAAGTCTTACCGTTAACAATTTTCCTTTCACCTTTAGGACAAAGCNCAGGTAAAAGAATATATATATGTATATATATATTTTAAATATAAGAACATTCTAGAGAATAAATTCATGGCTTTGGAGAAAATGTTCCATGCTTTTATCACTGTTAGTATATTTACTGAACACTGTGGTCATAGGTGGTACAAGGTATGTAGGACGGAGTCCCATGGGAAGAGACAGTTCTTTTCTTCAATAAAACAGCACTTTTTCCATTCTCAGGGCTGACTGAGCTCCTCATATAAATGAGCGGAGTGCGGGGACTGGTCACACACCGTAGGTCTGTGTTTTCAAATTGTCTGGCAAACCCTACTGTATCTCCATTGACCTAGTTACAGCTCTTCGGATAATCTAACCCCTAGTGGTGTTGACCTGTCAGTTATACCCTGTTTGCAAAAAGAACTGAGGTGAAGTGGGTTTCAAACACATATCCCAGTCAGTGGGGCGCCTGGGTGGCTCGGTTGGTTGAGCTCCCAGCTCTTGATTTCAGTTCGGGTCATGATCCCAGAGCTGCAGGATTGAGCCCCATGTTGGGCTTCAAGCTGAGTGTGGAGCCTGCTTAAGATTCTCTCTCTCTCGCTCTCTCGCTCAGTCTCCCCTCTCTATCCCTCCCTCTGCCCCTCTCCCCTGCTCGTGCTCTAATTAAAAAAAATAAATATACGTCCTAGTCAAGAAGAGTAAAAAAAAATACAATTATGAAGGAAAATTAAGCATGAAAATTAAAGACCCTCAAAGACGAACGTCGTGCACAGAGTACTGCGAGGTGTGTGCCCTTCCCGCGTGCGAGTGGCTGAAACAAAACACTTCAGTCGCTTCCTGAGCTCCCGCGGAAGGGAGTCACAGGTCTTGGGGGTTAACGAGGGGCTAGACGGCAGCACAGCGGGAAGAGCCCCTCCCCGGGGCGAGCGCGCCGGTTGCTCTGCGACGTGGGCCTGGCGGGTCCCGGAGAACCGGAGGGCACGGGAAGCCCCTTCTGCCCGCGGGGAGCAGGCCGTCCGCGCGCGTGTNCGCCGGACTGGGACGGCTTTCATCCTGAGGTTTCCCAGGCCGCCCGGGCCTCGTCAAAGCCCCGCTGGCGGCAGCAGCGTTGCCATTAGCGCATCTTTTGCTTCTCGCGATGGCGGAAGCGCCGTGGGGGCCGCTGGCGCCCCNAGATAATGCGCTAGGGAGACCGTCGGTGTCGTCTGCTCATCACACTCAAAGCCCTGGGACGGGGGCAGCCACACCTACCTGGCAGCTGGGAAGCCGTAAAGTGGCTCTGAAACAAGGTTCCTGCAGCTGTTTCCCGACGGCTCCACGTGCCAACAGCAGCAGAAGCTTGGAGTATCCGAAGCTTTAGGGGCACCTGGACGGCTCAGTTGGTTGGGTGTCCGACTCTTGATTTCAACTTGGGTCATGATCTCATAGTTCATGAGTTCGAGCCCCACACCGGGCTCTGCGCTGACAGCGTGGAGCCTGCTTGGGACTTTCTCCCCTTCTCGCTGCCCCTCCCCCACTCTCTCTCACACACGTTCTCTCTTTCCAAATAAATAAACTTAAAAAAAATAGATTTAAGATTTAAATACCTTTTTTTTTTTAATGTTTATTTTTGAGAGAGAGGGGGACAGAGGATCCGAAGCAGACTCCTTGATGACGGCAGAGAGCCTGATGGGGGCGGGGTTGAAGCCACAAACCATGAGCTCATGACTGAGCCAAGTCAGACACCTAATCTACTGAGCCATCCAGGTGCCCCAATACCTTTATTTTTCTAATGTAAACATCTAAGTCTCACTAGGACCTGTGGGAATGATTTCAGTTTATAACTAAGCGTTCACATCAGGACAGATGGATGTGAATTTTGCTCAGATCTGTGAACTGTGACAACAAAATAGAACAAAATCCTGGTGAAAATTTTTGTCTCTTTGGAGAACGATTCTTGCCAGGCTCCCGTGTACCCCACATTCTTAAAAGGGTTTGGGTTTGTGATGGGCGGATACTGAACTTGGCTGGTAAGTTTTAAGGAATGTGACAGAATTGTTAATGGAGATCATGTCATTTATTTTTACTTTAAAGCAAGATGGAAAGTTACCTTTCGTTCCTCTGGAGGAAGAATTTATTATGGGAGTTTCCAAGTATGGTATAAAAGTGTCAACCTCAGATCAGTATGTAAGTAGTATTTATTAGAGAATTTGGGAGTCAGGCTGGTTAGGGCCCATTTGTCATTCTGTCTGCTGTTTGTAGGCTTGTTGGTTGGTAAACGTTCCTGGCAGCTGGTCTTTAAAAACTGACTGATTTCCTTAACGGACACCTCCTTCTGCTCCTCGGGTACGGGTATGGGAGGGCCCCGGGCAGCACCCCCACTGCTGGCCGCTAATGCCTTTTCTACTTAGGCCCTCATGCTGGCTCACAGTAGATGTTGGCTTAGAAGCCTGGCATAGAGAAGGGGATCGTGAACTCAGATCTTACTCCCGTCTTTCTGGAATTTTAAGCAGGAGGGGATAACCCTGAAGGCTAACTGCCCCATTAACTGAACATTCTCAAACGTCCATTTGGGTGAAAAACCTATATAACTATTTTCTGCTAGATCCATAAGCCTCACAATAAATTCTGCACAGAAAACTAAGTGTGTAAAGCACAGGTAACATGGTAACCATGTCGCATCTCCCTGACTTCTGCAGGACGTCTTGCATCGGCACTCTCTGTATTTAATCATCCGGATGGTGTGTTATGATGATGGTCTGGGGGCAGGAAAAAGCTTATTGGCTCTGAAGACCACAGATGCGAGCAACGAGGAATACAGCCTCTGGGTTTATCAGTGCCACAGCCTGGTGAGGTTTCCAGTTGGCTTGCTTAGTCTCTCATTCGTCAGATGAGGGTAAAACCACAGCGTACCTATGGTCCTCTCAGAGGCTCTGGAGATGCCACCTGCTGTGCACCTGGGTGCCGTGGGTGGCCGTCAGGGCCCAGGTCAGCCAGCCGGCCCTGACTTGCTGCTGGCGGGCAGTTGTCCGGGCGGGATTAGTACTCATGTGTGCTGGGATCTCAAGGTCAAGGCTGTTGCAAGGCAGGTGAGGAAAGTGGTGTGCCCTCCTGAGCAGAAGCCCCTCTTGTTCTGTACGTGTGATCTTAGGGACCCATCACGCTCCTTCCCAAAGGCCAAGTTCACGTTACCACGCGTGCTTCCCCAAAGGCACGCAGGAAGGGGGCACGTGACACACACACATGGTATCCTGTTGATGGGCAGGTCTAGGAGAGGTGTTAGGAGGGTCCGATCTATAGATTTGCCGTCAAATTATACTCGGGAAGAGATGGATAAGGTCTCTTACGCTGTCTTTTCCACCCACTGTAGGAGCAAGCACAAGCTATCTGCAAAGTTTTATCCACTGCTTTTGACTCTGTGTTAACATCTGAGAAATCTTGAATTCTGCAATCAAGTAGAAGCTAACTTCGTGTGGGAGTTCAGTGGTTTCCAGGGTTGAGCTATTTTGGAAGAAGGAAGTGATGAAAGTGAAGAAATGCAGTGTGTAACACTGATCATTTGCTTTTCTATTAAAACGTGTCTTATTACAGTGAGTGAACTCTCAGCGAGGTTCTCTGCTTTCTGGGACTAAAAAAGAAACCTCACCCATCGCTTTTAAACACAGATGAGCTTAGCACCCAAGTGTCACAGAAGGCCCTCGTGAGTAGGGAGCACGGAGAGCTTTCCGAGGAGGCCACGTGCAGTCCATGGTGCAGCATGTGTGCACCCCCTCCCCCCCGGGAGCACCACTCACCCAGTCTGTAACAGCAATGGAGCGCTGCCAACTCATGACACAAAAAGTAAAACTGTGAAGTGTACCGTCAGGATGACACGCTAGGAGACCGAAGTATTTATCTCCGCTCACAGACCAAAGATCGCCACGCATATTAAAGAGTAGAGAAAGAATTGCATGTACAGTAGGCTAGTGGGTTTTTCTAAAGGACCATTTTAATATGCAATGCTTAAAGGATTAAAAACATTAAAAATAACACTATGTCCATTTACAGGTATTTTATTTTTTTCCAGTCAAATGACTAGTTAACAGGAGGAGTCACCTTATTGAACATGCTCTAATTATAAATCACTGCGGTAAGGACCACGAAAATAAGAACTGATTTAGGTTATACATTATATACAGTTGCGCTGCAACTAATTCAAAGTAATCAAGTGAATGAAAGAGTATCATCCATCTCCAGTAGCGTTCCGAGCCGCAGAGTGCGCCATCCACCCCTCAGCAGACCACACAGGAGCTACGAGTCTGTGCAGGCATTTGAGTCCTCAGCCCTCGAAGTCAGATCTGATGGAAAGTGGCAAGAACATGCCAGAATCCCGCAGCTACGTTCACGAAGCGTAAACTTTAAATATAAATAGGTATCTACAGTGTTTTCCTTTCTCCCAAGTTGTTTCTTAATTTGCAAAGAGCAAAGAACTAGGAAAGGATGTTATCAGGGAAGGTACTAGAGTTTCTCCTCTGGCAAGAGTAATATTAATTACTGCACAATAGCACCACCAAATTGTCAAGTGGAAAAACAGTTCCTAGATATTTCTGTACCAGTGAACCGGATAGATTAGTTTGGGAACTGGTGTTTAAATGCCGGTGAGAATCAACTTTCATTCCTTATAAAGCTGGCACCAAGTAGTCAAAAGGCGGATTATGAGACAAAATGCAAGAGGACTGTGTTAAAATATACGTAAGAAGTGCACTGTGCAAAATATAGGTTTACTTTCTTAAATCTATGAGGGAATTAACTAAATGGAAGGGTTCAAACAACAGAAATGAACAATTAGTGAAAACAGATGTAGTGCTTTAAAATCAAAACAAAACTAATTACAGATCTAACATATTTTTACCCGGAACTTTGAAAGGCAAAAAGCAATTGCCACACAACATCATAAAACATTCCAGTTTGTTCTGTTTTCCTTTATAAGACAATAAAAAGTAGAATGCAATTAATAATGGAAAAAAAAAAAAACACAAAAAGCTCTGCACTTACTAATAGAGACAGGCTGCTCCAATCAAAGGTACCATCGTAACCATGCGATGAAAACATCGCTGCCTCGCTTTCCAAGCCTGGACCTAAGCTTATCCCTTCGCTTCTGGTAAAAATGCAAGTGGGCATTATCGGCCTATTCTCAAAGAGTGCCGCAATGTCCAGTATTCCTATTACGAATCTTATACTCATGATTACTAAATAGAGGTATGATAATCAAGTTGGTTAAACTCACGAATTTTGGTTTATTGTAACACAACCTAACCCCCCACCCCCAGTGAGAATGACGTGATGGATTTCAGTAGACAGTGGATGTCTGTCCAGGAGTGTTTTATTACCTGGGACCTATAAATTTCAGATATGCTCTTGGTTACAAGCGGACAGATTCGACTTCAAGACAGCATAACTACCATTCCTGCTGGCGTAGTATATAAATACAAGACACTAAATTGAGTAAACATTCTCGGGGAGCCGGAGAGGGAAGGCAGCAGTACACTCAATAGGAAACGGCAAGTGTGTGTGAACACAGTGGGGTCTGCGCCACGGTACTCTAGCTGGGTGACGGAGGAGGGTCAAGAAGGCAAGTTCTAGAACACCTAAAGCATATAAACTAAAGAACTGTTTTGCAATCCATCATCCTTAGTCTTTAACCAAATTCAGGAAATGCAGTTTTCTCTAACGTGGAACTGAATTAACTGCTAGGACCATATGCCGTAATAAACCATAGGTAGCTTGGTTAAGCAGGATCGTTCACAACAGGCTACACGCACATGCAGAATACAGTGATAGTTGCAACCTCGCAAATTAGGGCTGGAAAGTACAACGCTAAGGCGTCAATTTCCAAGTTGCTTGAACTAAACCTTGGGTGGATTTCAAAGGAAATCTTTAAAGGTTTCTTAAAAAAAAAAGTCTTTAAAGGTGAACTGACAGCATTTTATCTAGACAGTCCAGGACTGGGCTACTTCTAAAGCAAGTTTACCAACCAAAGACAACTGACTAACCGACTCCAGAAGCAGGCTGAGGAGAGCTGAGGAATTTCTAATCCTCAAACGTTTTCAGGTTCAGCTAATTCTGTAGGTTGAGGGTCTCGATTACACAGCTAAAATAACTTCTCAGTTCACCTTTTAGGAAAGTCAGTTTTTCCTAACAGAAGTATGGCAGTATTTCATGAAAACCACAACTTATAGAAAGAATCCATTTATACACACACAGTTGCCTCTGAGTGCGTAAAACAGAAGAGTGGTACTGGCGAACATGGGCTGCCCTACAATACGTTTCATGGAACCGGTCATTCTGGCAAGAGTCTGGGCACCAATAACAGAACAGGGACATAACAGCTGTTAAAAGAAGTGGGTTTTTTGTTCAGTAGCAATTCAGTCAGCAATAAAGTGCACAAATGATACAGGAAACGCTCCTTTGCGACTGGGGTCCCCATCAATGTGGCCGATCTGAAACGAACAAAAGTTCAGGTGGTTATAAAAATTCTAGATGTTGGAACCCTTGAAGGACATTATACAGCATTTGGAGAAAAAAGGGAAGGAAGGTTCGTTCAGAAGAACTTCTGGGAAAGAATTACTTGGGTGAGACATCTAAACTGTTTTGCCTTTTTTCTTTCAACTCATGTTTCAAATATAGTTGACCCTTGAACACTGGGGGGGGGAGGGGTTAGAAATGCCACAGCCACACCCTCCCCACAGCTGAAAATCCACATACAACTTGTGACTCCCCCAAATCTTAACCACTATTAGCCTGCTGACCAGAAGCCTTCCAGAGACATAGTAAGTTACCACTCACGCATATTCTATGTGTTCTTAGGATAAAGCTAGAGAAAGAAAATGTTAAGAAAATGAGGAGAAAAAATACATTTAAGTGCTATACTACTGCATTTATATATAAAAAACTCCCCATAGTAAGTGGACCCACGCAATTCACACCCGTGTCCAGAGAACCGCGCTGTGTGCCGGCTGTGTAAGGAAGCGCTCTATGATAGGTGGGCCAGGCGTCTGCCCAGAAGCACACTCACCAAGGTCCTGGCATTCTTGGGGGGGAGGGCGGCTGATTACTGTCCCCCAATTGCCTTTTTTTCTTTTTAAATGAAGAAACTGAGTGTCACAAGTTTGTGAGTTACAAAGTCACAGAAAGTGGCAAATGTGTGGTTGGCTCTATTTCAATGTAGTCAGGCGTTTACCAGAGGCTGCAGCAGATTCATTTGTTTTCACTCTGGATAAATTCTAGAAGTTATGCACCAAGAATGATCTCAACAGTGTAAATTAGGGAGGTAAGTAAAGTCTAAAACAAAACTGCTATAACACAGCTGGTGAGATTTTGCAGGAGGGGGGGCGGGGGTGCCGACCTACTCGCACTGACAGAGCAGAGCTCAGCCTGCAGGGCGGGGCCGTCTCCTGTGTGGCTGACCTCCCAGACTCCGGCACGAGGCCCACTGTCGTCTGTCACAGCTGCCCCTCACTGGGGGCCTTCTGTGTACTCTCTCCCACTGCTGCAGTGACTCCCCTTTCACAGACAAGGGGCCGGGGCCTAGCAACACAGGCAACCTGCCCAGCGTCACCGAGTCTGTGGAGTACGGGGCCTGGTCCCTTAGGGTCACCGGGCACACTGCCACACTCCCCTATCCTTGCTTCCACCGGATGTCACCACTCCTTTCAGGACCCAGGCAGACATGCGGGGACTGTGCCCCCACGTGAACTTTCTACACGCCCGCCACCACCAAACCCGCGGTGTCGGGGACGACAGTACCACCTCGAAACTCAAGGCCTCATTTCCGACCCTCGAGTGAACTCGGGACTGCAGCCCAAGTGCCCGCCCAGCCTGTGAGAAAACCCACCCGGGAGGGAAAGCTGGGCCAGAGACGTACATGGGGGCACCCAGGCCAGCGGTGCGGAGGGCGCGAGGGCGGGGGGCCTCGCGTGTGAGCAGACCTCTCGTGCCAGGTGGGCCGGGATTCGCCTCCGCCCTCCCCGGACGTCCCGGGCCTGGACCCCCGACTCACCCACCACTCCTGGTCCTCCTCCCCGTCCACGATGATCACGTCCCCCTCGGAGAACGTCAGCTCGTCGGGGTTGTCAGCCACACAGTTGTAGAGAGCTTTGACCCGCTTGGGCTTTAACTTGGTCTGTA
>NW_027551571.1:5403446-5434433 GCF_008692635.1 Crocuta crocuta | reverse complement strand
CAGAGGTTAGCGTGGCAGGAAGGCGTCAGCTTGCGGGGCAGGGAATGGGGCTGCTCTGTTTCTAATCGGTGCCAGGGTGCTGGCCCAGCAGACCACAGGCGTCAGGACGGGCGGCTCAGTGTGGCTCAGGGGCGGGGGGACTTCCACGAGGCCTGGAGCAAAGGTAAGCAATCCCAGACGAGCGCAGAGAGCTGGGGGCGGGCGGCCCCGTGCCTGTGTGACAGAGCTGAGCCCTGCGACCAACCATCCCACATTCGGGAAGAAGCCTCCCCTCCGCCCACTCAGGGTTCCTCGGAGTCTCCTGCTCATGACTGGCCCGGAGCACCAGCACCAAGGCAGGAAAGGAGGGGCTCTTCCACTTACGGTCTGTGACTTCCTGGGCATGGGGGCTGGGGGCTGCAAGACCGCGCTGCTGGACAGAGGACCCAGAGCTTCCGTTCCAGAGAGATCCACTGCGTGAGGCCAAAATGAATCAGCTTCACCAAATGCCCTCAGTTGTAACCACCGAGTTATAAACAATATAAATGCCACAGTGCCATGTCTGACGGGCAGGTTTCCTGAGATTTTTCTCATCTACTGAGGGAAATGTCCCTTCAAGACCCAAAAGCCGAGTGACTTCCATGCAGCCTCTGTAAAGTGTGCAGAGCATGTGAGTGTCACAGAGCGGGACAAAGGCCACGAGCATCTCTGCAGATTTCTAGATCCCCGCTGGGAACTTCCAGCCCTGCCCCCATCTGAAGGGGCCAGTATGCAAGACTCAGCAGGGAGCAGCCCCACCTGTGGGGGGCGGGGGGGGCGGGCAAGGTGGCAGCTGGGGCCCGACTTCGCTGGAAACGCCTCCGCTTTGGCCCCACGGACCACACAGAAGTACACCCCAGTAAAGGAAATCATTACCAGGTCCTCTCGGCTGGCCTTTGTTGATCAGTGGGGTCGACTTGTCGGCCCTAAAAGGGGAAAGTAGATTTACTGAGGTCTGAGGCCCCACAGCACGTCATCTGTCCCCACCTCACCCCCCTTCATAAAGGAATCTTCCATCTCATCTCAGAATGAGGTGAAGAAAACATGGAAGAAAAAGTTTTACACGTATTTTCAAGGAACTAAGAAGGTCTAACATGTGAAGGCCCCACCCGTCTGACCCATCTTGCCATTTGATGTCCATCAGTGTCAAGACAGAAATCACCATGCTGGGGGCGCCTGGGTGGCTCAGTTGGCCAAGTGAGTGACTTTGATTTCAGCTCAGGTCATGATCCGAGGTCATGGGATCAAGCCTGTGTCAGGGTCAACACTGAGTGTGGAGCCTGCTTGAGCTCTCTCTCTCCCTCTGCCCCTTTCCTCAACTTGCACTCTCTCTCTCTCTCAAAAAAAAAAATTCATGCTGACCCCCTCTGCCCTTAGTCACCCCCAGCTACAGAACGCCTACGGGAAAAGCCTGAGCCTCTAAGACACCAGGCAGCAAACCTTTCTAAAGGGCCTGGTAGTAAGTAGTTGAGGCTCTGTGGGTTATAAAGTCTGTCAGGACTACTCAGGGCGGCCACCACAGCACGACAGCAGCCACAGGTGATGCACAGAGGAGGGTGACTATGTGCTACCCGCTTTATTTATGGCCACTGGACTCTGAATTTCATATGATCTTCATGTGTCAGGGAGCCTGGGTGGTTTAGTCAGTTAAGTGTCCGAGTCTTGATTTCGGCTCAGGTCATGATGTCATGGTTGTGGGATGGAGCCCTGCGTCCAGCTCTATGCTGACAGCGCAGAGCCTGCCTAGGATTCTCTCTCTCTCTCTCTCTCTCTCTCTCTGCCCCTTTCCTGAGCTCTCCTTCTCTCAAAATAAATAAACTTAAAAAAAAAATCTTCATGTATCATGACATAACGACTTCTTTTGGTTTTTTCAACCATTAAAAAAAAAACAAAGGAAACCACCTTAGCTCACGGGCTGTACAAAAACAGGCCCGGGGCGGGCTGATGAGGCCTCGGGAGTAGTGTGCAGACTCCTGCTCGAAGAGAACAAAGGTGAAAAGCCGGATTTATACCCAGGGCTGGGTTGGGGGTGGGCACACCCTTTACAAAGAGGCCACAGCTGTGTCTCCTTCTCAGACAGGAGTCCAGCAGGCAGGGATGACACGCTGGTCTCCATCCAGAGTTGTCTGGGAGATGCCCCAGCACCGCCACCCCTGCACCTGCCCCACCTCTGCTTCTGCTCACGTGAGAGGAGAGAAGATGATTCCACGGAGCAGGTAAAACCAGGTAAGGCTGTGCTAACATATCCAGCAGACTCTCCTGCGAACCAGAGCACCCAGAAAGACTGTGCCCAAGACCTCGCCCTGGCAGCCAATGCCTCCCGTCCTCAGAACCACCGGGAGATCGCCAGCAGCCGACTGGTGCTCATCCAGAAGCTCAGCACGGGGTCTGTTGTCTCACAGAACAGCCCAGAGAGAGCAAGTTTGCAGGGACTACAGGGCGAGCAGGGAGCAAACAGAAGCGGGGCACCAGCCCTAATGCAGGAACTAAGAGACGCTCAGCCCAGCCTGCGGCCACTGAGGGCAGACATGGGAGCACAGTCCCCACCGCGTGACTCGGTGACTCCCAAGACTGCACGTGTGCTGCCTGGAATGGGAAGGCAAGGATGTTCACGTTCTAGTTTAGAGAGAGATCTTACAAGGAAGCATCAAAAAAGTTCTGAGAATGTTCTGGTTAAAAAAGTAGGTCTGAGGGGCGCCTGGGTGGCTCAATCGGTTAAGCATCTGACTTTGGCTCAGGTCATGATCTCCAAGTTCCCGAGTTTGAGCCCTTTGTCGGGCGCCCCATTCTTGCTCGCTCCTCTCTCTGTCCCTCCCCCACTCGTGCTTTTTCTCTCTCTCAAATAAATAAACTTAAAAAAAAGTCAGACTGAAATACATTTACTTCTACTTTCTCCCAAAGAAAACAATTAGAAAAAACTTGAATCAGGGGCGCTTGGGTGGCTCAGTCAGTTAAGCATCTGACTCTTGGTCTCAGCTCACGTCATGATCTCATAGTTGGGCTCCCCTGACTGGGCTCCAAACTGAGCATGGAGACTGCTTAAGATTCTCTCTCAAGAAAGAGAGAGAAAGAGAGGGAAGGATGGAAGGAAGGAAGGAAAAAGAAAGTAAGAAAGAAAAAAAGCTTAACCTAAAAAGAACAAAGAGCACTGAAAAAGAAACATTTTGGAAGTGGCCACTGGAGGGAAGAATCCGAACCATGGCAGCTCATCTGAGGAGGGAGAACCCTCACACAGTGAGGGAGCCCTGAAGGTCCCCAATCTGTGCTCTGAGGCCCCAAGGCTTATGAGACTGTGGAAGGGGGAATAAGGCATGGTAATAAACACAAGGATTAGCCCAAAATCTGCTCAAAGAACTACTGAATCCACGGATTCCCAGCCCAACCCTGAGCAACTATCTTCCCTCAGCCCACTGAAGACCAGGAGCAGAGAGGGTAGAACTGAGGGTGTCTGGACTTGGGGGTACCAGTGTGATTGCTGGGAGAAATCTTTATAAAAAGGGGGCTAAGCAAAAGCTTAACTTGATTTCTATATTCAACTCCCAGAAAATCTGCTCCCATTAGGCAAAAGATGAAATAAAAGAACATTCTCTAAGGAGCCTGAGTTGTTCAAGAAAAAAGGCCCTAATTCAGGGTTCCCCAGTGAAACTGCCCAGTGAGACCCTCCATAGTGAAGTCCACAGTGACAGCTCTGCACATGACGGTTCAGTCTGCAATCAGGTTTNGGGGGGGGGGGGGGGAGAGGGAGAGAGAGAGAGAGAGAGAGAGAGAGAGAGAGAGAATATCCAAAGTAGGCTCCAAATAAGCTATAAATGCAGAACCCAAGGCAGGGCTTGATCCCACAAACCATGAGATCGTTACCTGACATGAAATCAAGAGTTGGAGGCTTAACCAACTGAGCCACCCAGGCACCCTTAGCTTGAATGCCTCAGTTGGAGTGGCAACTTTGGGGCAGGAAATACCAGATCTGTAAGGAAAAGCCTTACAGATAAAAAAGCCCAGAAATAAAAACAATGGACATGGAAGAAACAAACTATGCATAAAAGCCAAAGCTAAACTACACAAAACACCCCCCCATAACCATCATTAATAATCTGAGATGAGAGAAAATGATTTCATGAAACAAAAAGGATACTAATAACTTGAAAATTACGTGGTGGCTGAAAACAAAAAGCTCAGTAAAAGAACTGCAAGATAAAATGAAGAAAATCTCCCAGAAGATAGACTTAAAAAGCAAGCAAGCAAGCAAGGCCCGAAGGTGGCAGAGAACGGTCTCTTCCACTGTGCAGAGCTACACTTCCAGCCCCGGCCTCCAGGTGGAGCCATGGGACTGGCTCTGGTCAAAGGCACCCCCCTCCCCCCTTCCCAGTCTCTTCCTCTGGAAGTAACCCTGGGAACAGGCGCATGGATAAAGAACGTAGCTTCAGAAGCAGAAAGGGTCTGGGTCTCTGACTCACCCATTGGGGCTGCTGGACAAGTGAGAATATGGGAACTCGATTTTGTGTAAGAAGTCAACTTCCATATGTTGAACCACAGAGACTCAGGGGTAGGCTGTCAGAGCTGTCAGCTTACCCGAATGAAAGGGAAAGAGGACACATGTAGAGGAAAGGCCAGTGCAGTCTGGCATCTGAATAGCACGAATTACATTAGAAGCAAGAACAGAGGGGCACCTGGGTGGCTTGGTTGGTTAAGTGTCCGACTTTGGCTCATGATCTCACAGTTCATGAGTCCGAGCTCTGTGTCAGTCTCTCTACTATCAGTGCAGAGCCCACTTCAGACCCTCTGTTCCTCTCTTTCTCTGCCTCTCCCCTGTGTTCTCTCTCTCAAAAATAAACACTTAAAAATAAATAAGTAAATAAATAAATAAAAGCAAGAACAGTGAACACTGAATTAAGGCATTAAAAAAAACAATCAATGAAATTTCTCAGAACTGAAGGAGGTAGTTTGTATCCTGAAAGGCTCCATCATCCACCTGGTGGCATGGATGAAAAAAGGCCCACCCTGGGGAGTCAGAGCCTCGGCAGGGACAGGAAGCCTGATGGGGGTGCAGCTGAGAGGAATGGAGGGGGGTGGCTGGCTGGACAGTGAGAGCCCAGGCAAGGTGAAGATGACCTCCACGTGGGCTCCCAGTTCTCAGCAGGGTGAGGAGGAGGTGGAGGCAGAGAGGGGAGGCTGGCTTCATAGGGGTATTTGATCAAGTCAACCCGGGAGCCAGATTTCTCATCACTCGAAAAGGGAGTAAGGAGCACAGAAAGGGAGACTAGAATGGACCCTGTGGTGCTCTGAGAACGCTGCCTGCAAACCCTTTCCTGGGAGCTGGAGTCCACACCACTCTGTGCTATTGCACCATCCCCACGCCTGAGTCTAGGCTCTGCCACTGTTTGACCGGTGATAAATGGCAGAGGCAGCAACCCACCGTTCTCCGGGGCTGTGGCTGTCTCTCGGGATTTGTTCTTGGGCCCAGCCACCACGACTCGAGGAAGCCCTCGCCACATGGAGAGGCCACGTACGTGCAAGCTTTCTAGCCAACAGCCCCAGCTGACAGCCAGCATCAACCAGATGTGTGGACTGGAGAGATGATACGAGCCTCAGCCTGTGAGTCACTTTCCGTGTTGGACCATCCTCGGCCTTGAGTCTTTCTAGGGTCTCAGATATTGTGAAGAAAAGATAAGCTATCTTCACGATGCTGATCCAAATTCTTGGCAAACAGAATCTGGTAGCAGAATACAATGTTTGCGTCTCATGTCAGTAAGTCTTGGTGTGGTTTGTTACTACAACCGAAATGGGACAAAGTGTGAACTCACGGATTGACACGGAAATAGAAATGCAGAGGTAAAATGTGTTTCTAAATACAGATATGCACATAGGATGTACACCTATGTACATACATGTGTGTGTGTCCCCAGCTCTGTCTAGAGGGCTTGCGTGGGAGCAGTGACACCCAAGAGCAATGAGCACACACAGCCCTCGGATCTCGGCTTCTAAGTATCACTGTTGGTGGGACTCCTGGGTGGCTCAGTCGGTTAAGTGTCTGACTTCAGCTCAGGTCATGATTTCAAAGTCTGTGGGTTCGAGCCCCGCGTTGGGTTCTGTGCTGACAGCTCCAGAGCCTGGAGCCTGCTTCACATTCTGTGTCTCCCTCTCTTTCTGCCTCTCCCGCACTCGCTCTCTGTCTCTGCTTCTCAAAATAAAATAAAGACATAAAAAAATTTTTTAAAAAAGTATCACTGCCGCTAAAAGAAACTATTTCCCCCCTATAAGGATCCAGCTTGAGTCCATGAACTGGACCCCTTTGTGGTAAAGGACGCGTTATTTGGACAAGAGGCAGACCTTGAATGGGTTTTAAGAACTGGAAGGTAGTAATGTGTCTATGTTAATTTTCTCTCTCTTAAACATTTTTAAGTCATCTCTACACCCAATGGAGGGCTCGAACTCACAACCTTGAGATCAAGAGTCGCCCGCTCCACTAACTGAGGCAGCCAGGCAGCCCACTGTGTCAGGTCTGATTGTGCTGGTTGTATTGTGTTTACGCAGAAAACCACCCTCATCTGTGGGAAAGATGAGGTGCAGAGAGCGCATATGAGCAAGATAACCTCGCAAGCAAAACGTTGAACCTACAGGCCTAGCGTCTTGAGGACGACCTTCATTCCCAAAAACCCAGTGCCCATGCTAAACAGAAACCTACACGCATTATGAGGATATAAGACATACATTTGTATGAAATTTGTATGAGAGTTTAAAAATTCTTGATTAATCATTTTTAAGGTGCTTAAACCTGATCAATTAGTCAGGTGACACCTGAACTCAAACGTTACAGTAGAAGCACTGGACATTTCACATGTTTGCACAGAAATTTCAGACAAAGTCACGGGGCCACTGCTGCTTGGAAGCTCCTTGACGGCAAGAGGCCAGGCCCCGCGGGGCCCACGAAGGCAGGCGCTTACCCGGGAGCAGGCCTCTTCTGCGGGAGGCGGCTGGGCGGCTGGGGTGGCAGGGGCGGGGGCAGGGCCTTGCTCGGCGGGACCCCGGGCTGGGCCGGCTTGCTCTGCTGGCTCAAGGCTTCGATCACACTGGGCGTTTTCGCCACTGGAGGGGGCGGCGTGGGAGCCAGGGGGTCTGTGGAGAGAAAAGGAGAGGAGCACAGGCCGTCAGACCTCGTCCTGACCCCCCTTCTCACTCACCCGGGGCTCCTCTCACAAGGGCTTCCTTTGTTCTATGGTGATTTCATAAGGAAAAAAACTCTTTTTATTGCAGATGTTTTAGAAAATAGTGTTGGCAGGGAGTCCTTCCGAGCCTCCAGTGAGGGTTAACATGTTTCTAGGAGCCTGTAGCTCCCCAGCTGGAAGTCCCTGTGGGGAAGCCACCGCGGTGTCGTGCTGTCCACCCTGGGACCCGGAGACACCCGGGAGGCTCAAGTGAGGGCCAGGGTCGTCCCGGGCCAATCCTCTCTCGGCCTCAGCCGGCCCGCGGGCCCTGCACCTTTGGCCCGGCCACCGAGAGGCCGTGGAGCGCTAACTCTAACGACTCCGCGACTGTGAGGGGGCAGGGCAAAGACTTGGGAGGCTGAGGATGAGAGAAGCGACGGGCTTCCCCGGAAGTCAGAGAGGTGGTCAGACGCGGAGCTGGCCCCGAGCCCCTGGCTCCTCTCCCCGCTTCCTGCTCTCTGACCAACATTAGTGCTGTCCCCAAATACACGGGGTCCTCGCTGAGGCGGTAACTGTCCTCAGGACAGGACGGGGACACCCAAGGAGACTTCTGGTGCCACCAGGGCACGTGCACATGGCACATCACCGCAGCTGGGGCTCGGCCTCTCCCGTCTTGGGGTACAAACTACAGGGAGCCAGGAGGGGAGGTCTGCACTCTCAGTGCGAGGCCCGAGGTGCCGGGGCCCCTCACCCCCCACCCCAGCAGAGCAGGGAGGAAAGAGGCTCAGGGCCTGCGTCCAGGGCTTGTCTCACTGCTCCAGTAAAGCCATTCCTCTTCTCCACCCCCTCCCAGTCCCTTCCTGGGACTTTCACCTACGTGTCGACACTGAAGAAAAACACATACCAGATTATATCCAAAGGGCTGTGCCCACATATTGAGAAGCACCAAACGGCCAGAGGGAAAGAAGCCCTGGGCTCATGCGTGACAGGAGGAAACGTGGCTGAAATGCTCGGGAAGACAGAGGAGGAGAGTGTGTGAGCCCCCCCGCCCGGCATGGGGTGCGGGTGGGACAGGAGCCTGCGGCTGGAGGGGCCGGGGCCGGGGCCACACAGTGCCGGGCCCACAGCAGCATCTGCTTGTGGGCGGGTGACTTCACAGCTCTCCCCACGCGGCCGCCGAGAGCACCCCCCAGCCATCCAGATCCAAAAGCCCATGGCAAGAAAGGAAAACGGAAAAAACGTACTGGTAGACGTCACGCGAAGAGGGGGCAGCGGTGGATGGACAGCTGGCGGATCTGACGAAGATCGCTGCCTGCTTACACCGTCCACACTTACAGAGTTTGTCTTCCACAGGGCGTTAGCGGAGGAGGCTGGCTGAACTGCACACGCACGCACATGCACACGCACGCACATGCACGCGCAGGCATGCACACACACACCCACGGATGCACGCACAAGCACAGAACAAAAACAGAAACAGAACACCGCATTATTGATCCTCTCTCTCAGAAAAATGGTAAATATGACCCCTCTAGAATAGCATTAAGACCACAAACAGAATGCTGATTTTTTAAAAAAATTCTTATCTCTGGTATCTGGAAGATGGACGCCTCTACACACACCAAACCAACGGTGCTTCTGGGAAAGTTATCAGCTGGTTTTCGCAGTCTTACGGATTTTCTTTCTCCAGTAGGAGTACCGTTTGAAGAGGGAAACGAGTGACCATGATGCCATGCCCTGAGCACTGCACTCAGCCTGTAGAACGTCGGCTTGTCTCTAGCCGTCCATCATGGGTGATGAGATGGGTGCCCACACAGGGGAGCACCTGTCCTCAGATCGCACGGAGAGAAGGGTACAAATGAGAGACAGCTGAGGGCCCCCCACCTCCTGCAAACACTTCTGGCTACAAGTCAGGTGACAGCAAGGAGGCTCAGCTGACACACCAGGGAGACGGCACTGCCCAGGTCACAGTCCTTCCTCTGCCCCACAAAGCTCCGTGCATAGGGGTGACCTGTGTCTGAGGCCGTGCATGGCCCACACGGTGGGGGGTGGGGGGCGGGCCTGGGGCGGAAAACAGGCACCCCCACACAGGGCATCCGTGCGGTGGGACATGTCTGTCCCAGGCAGGGACATGGAACGTTGGCTCCCTTTTCTGTCTGTTGTGTGGGCACAAGCGTGGATTAGGCCAAGAACAAGGGGGACCCTTTGGGGGCTACAGGGATGAAGCACAAGTATACCGTCAAAGACGGGCATGAAGCTAACCACAGAACAGCCAGAAAAATAAAGTATGAAAATCCCCCAAACCCTCTTAAGACTTTAGGAGAGCAAAAAATAAAGGTGAATGGTTTTTTTGTTCATTTTGCATGACCAACAGAGCAAAATAAAGTCTTTCCTCCAATGACACACAAAGTCAGCAAAAGCCACTAGTGGGGTGGAGGGGACCACACCACTGTGGCTGTAGCCTTGCACGCTGAATACATGTGCACGGGGTGTGGGGGGAGGCGGGGAGAGAAGAGGCCCCACGTGGACCCGATCGTGGCTGCCCTCAGCTCCCTGGGCCCCTGCTGGCCCTTGGGGTTTCTCTCCTGCCCAGGAACCGCCCCGACCAGCCCTGGGGTGTGGGCACACAGGGGCCACGTGCTCTGTGGGGGAGAGTAAGCGGGCTGTTTCTGGGGCCTGCCTGGGCAGCACCCTCTCCTCTTGGGGGTCTGCTCCAGTGACCCAGACCACAAGCCCAGCAGTCTTCTCTGGGCCTCCCTGAGAGTGGGGGCCACGGTGGGGGCGGCACAGACCCAGGTGCTGGTGGCTGCCATCCTCACCCCCTGCCTGGGCCACAAGCCCCACTCTCGCCCCCTCCCAGAGAGCAGCTGCTGTACAAATGTGATCGGGACAAACAGCAGCGTCCAGCGGCCGCGGTGCAGGGACATCACACCCCCTTCTCACGGGAAGCCCTCCAGAGGCCACCGGCTGCGTCTGGCAGCCCTAGCCCAGAGCCATGCCGCCCACTTGCTGGACCAGCTTCAAGGAGCAGAATGGCCAGCTGGCCTTCAGTCCTGGGAAAATGACCTAACTTCTGGGGGCCTGTTTCCATTTTAATAAAAATAAAACCCAGCATCTGTTGAGTCCAACTCACCGTGTTGTGACAGAACAACCAACGTCACGTGTAGCAAGCTGTGGCACTTATGGCCCTGGCAGGACCCACAGGGGTTATTTTGTATCTTCACAATTAGGGTGTACACTGCTCCCCACATTAGCATCTTTTTATCCTTCATTTCACGGGGATTGCAGAGATAAAAATAATCACAGGCATCACAAGCTGGCTGAATGCAGGCGGGGGTGGGTGAGGGGAGATGAAACAGGAAAGAATTAAGGCAGCGGGAGGGGTGGTGAGTGGTAAAGCAGACAGAAAAGGAACAGAGAGAAGGTCTGCGGGAAGGTCTCACAGGAGCAGCGTCAGGGGCTGAGCCACCCACCTCAGGCTGCCCTGGTGGAGTCCCCGCGCTCCCCAAGTGACACAGATGCCACTCCTCTGCCCAGGACAACGACAGAGTCAGAGACTCCACACACCCCCCAGCATCCTGAGACGAGCACTCCTTTAGGACGCCAACGACATGACTATAAGACACGAAACCCCACACGTCATCAAGCAGGAGGCAAAGCAACTAGAAACTTCCTAAAGCAAAGCCCAGACGACCCCTTTGTGCACCGGCAGGAGCTACAATGGTTCAGTACCTTTGGCAACGTTCCGTGGGGGCAGTGGGGGGGCGCTGGCCGTGCTGGGGGCCACAGGCTGGGAGGGTGGCGGGCTGCCACTGAGGACGGCTCCGTACGTCTCGTTCTGCAAGATGCTGGGCACAAAGCTCCTCTGCTTGTCCTTGGCCAGGCTGGCGGCATCTCTGGCCAAAGAGGCGGCATTTGACTGCAGCTGGCTGGACCCCAGCTGGTAGAAGCTGACGGGCCGGTCTTCTCGCCGACTGGGACTGGGCTGCAGAGGGGTGGCGGGCAGAGGCGTGTGAAACGTGCGCACGCTGACCTCTTGGTCATGGCGTCCAGTCTACTTGGGCATGGTGCCTTTGTGGCTCTCCACTGTTACATGAGAGCTGCAAGGTTTAACAGCCACTCCTACCATGTCTCCTAACAGAGACCTACACACACACACACACACACACACACACACACACACACAGAGCCATGATTCATACTTTACAACTCTCTGTTATGTGAAGGACTTAAAACACAGGCGACTGCATCCTTATTGGCCAGAGCTAATTTAACCTAGACCTGCATTTTCACTGCATTTCCCCTTTGTACATGTGCTGCCAACTGAGCACCCAGCTACAATCAATCCCCAACAGCTACGTGGCAAATTCAGGGGAGATCAGGGTTTCTTCCGGCATGAACGGACCTCTTGAGACTCCTCTAACTCAGGAGTCAGCAAATCATGGCCTGTGGGCCACCACTTGCTTTATAAATAAAGTTTTATTAGAACACAGCCATGGCTGGTCATTTACATACTGTCTACCTTGCTTTCAAGCCACCCTGCGAGAGCGGAGTAGCTGCAGAAAAGATGGTGATAGCTCAGGCCCACAGGCCCGAATATTCATTACCTGGCCCTTTCAGTTTGCTAGCCCTTGCTCCACCAGAAGGTCATGTGCATGGAACCATGCCTTGGGTGATTCAGATCTAATTTGTTTTAAATGTCAGCTTCATTGTAACAGCTGTGATCTCGAGCAAATACCTTAACCTTGCTGACCCTATTTCTCCTCTGTTCAATGGGTAGCACTGTGGTTCTCTGGCACAGTGCCAGCTTAGCAGATAAAATGTTGGCTGACACAGCCCACCTCCCCTCACAGGACCACCTGCCCAGTCAAGGCTCTGGCCAACCCAAATGCTCAAACTCAGCTCAGCTATACAAACTCTATGGCTAGTGGCTCTTCACACATATTTTAAATTTAACAAAGCCCATGGCTGTATGAACTACACCCTCCCTCTGATGGAAACACAGAGTGGGTAGATGGGTGTTAGCACTTGCTGTCAGACTTCTGTTTGGACTGTGTGACCTGCTGTGTCCTGTCCCCACAAGAATGGAATGTGTGTACTCACTCTGGGCCAACGTGTCCAGTCTTTTTGTCAGGTGGGTAAGGATGACATTGGTCAGCTCTTCTCACTTTGATACTGTTTTCTACCTAACTCAGTGGAGAAGTTTCTTATTTGAACACAAAGTAAGTACAGATGTTCACTGCTCCACAAGCGAGGAGAGACAAGGAGGTTTTGGAAACGCCGTATATATATGTAATCAGATGCGCTCAACGCCTATCAGAACACTCGATAGAAAGCTTTACATGGAGGGCACCTGGGTAGCTCAGTCGGTTAAGCGTCTAACTTCAGCTCAGGTCGTGATCTCAGGGTTTGTGAGTTTGAGCCCTGCGTCAGACGGGCTCTCTGGGGGCAGCACAGAGCCTGCTTCAGATCCTCTGTCCCTCCCTCTCTGTCCCTCCCCCACTTGTGTGTGCGTTCTCTCTCTCAAAAATAAATAAAACATGTGAAAAGAAAGAAGGAAATGTTACATGGCATTCCCCACTGATTTCACGGCAGCAAGGAGTGTGCGCTCTGGGGTCCGTCTGCTGGAGTCTGACTCGGCGCTGAGACCTGTGTGAAGGTGGGAACCTGCCAGGGGCCCCCAGGTGTGCAAGACAGAGTGTCAGGAGCAGGAGCCTGGACTCTGGAGGGAAGTGCCCTCTGTCTGGCCCCAAGCTGGTCTCTAAATACTGGCCTCACTGTGGCCGAGTCGACTTCTCTCGAAGCTTCCACAACCCCACTGGATAAAGGAAAAAGTCAGACCCACAGCTCTAAAGGTCATTTAATGATTCCAGTTAAGGTTTTAACGACCAATGAGTGGATGTGACCCGTGACACTGGGGGCCCCTGGCTCTTTATCACCTGCACAGTGCAAGGGCTTCGTCTAAAACCCACTAGACCCCACGGGGCCCCCATTTCTTTCCCTCAGGTCAGACAGTGAGCAGCTAACAATGACGACCCAAGGAAGGTTCCCCTGAGTCATCGATGGTGAGAGCTGGGAGCCGGGTGGCAGCGTGGGAGGGTGAGACCAAACACCTGCTGAGATCAATGTGGGCAAAAAAGAGAACTCCGCTTTTTCTACAAAGCCACTGTGTGCAGAGGGGACGCTAGGATCCACCCCACTCAGAACGAGGCCCATCACGACAGCCCTGGCACCTGCGGCCTGACACTGACCTGCAGTTTCTCGTCCACATCGTCATCGCTCTCATCCAGGTCTTCGTGCAACAGCCGCCACTCGTACTCGACGTGGACATGGGAATTAAACCTTCCAGACAAGGCCTGGGTCAGCTGAGAGGACGAAGGGTTGAGAAGCTGCTGAGAGGCGAGCAGCCTGGGGTGGTGTGGGGTAAGGGGAGGCAGAGACCCCGGGGTGAGGCCGGCTGACTGAGATCCACCCCCAAAACACAGAGGACCTTGGAACACTTATCTCCTACTCCCATTTAGCGTTCTGTAAACTGTGAAGTGCTGTAGGCAGCCAGGGCTATCTCAGGTCTCCAGGACGGCCCGCAGGTGCAGACAACCGCACGCAGGAGCAAACTCAACAGACAACGGACGTTTCCACTGTTAACCTGACCGGTCTTGGGCAGCACGAAAGCTTCAGCCCCAAAGACAAGTGAATGTGAATGACTATTTTCACAGTGCTCTCCAGGAACAGATAGCTAGTTCCATTTTAGATACACACGAGAGAAGCAAATCCTTTAGATTCAATGTGTTAGCACGTTAGTCTTTAATTTCCTCCATAGCCAGATAGTAGCTGTGTGACCTTGGGCAAGTTACTTAACCCTTCTGTGTCTGTTTCCTCATCTGTAAAATAGGGATAACAGAAGAAACCGTGTCATAGGTGGCCATTGAGATTAAATGAGTTAGTGGATATCAACTACTTTGAGCTTCAGAGCACAACACTAATTTTTGAAACGACCTTGTAAACTGGTACATGGACTCCACTTTACAAACGAGGAAACAGCAAGAGAGTGAGCCCTGGCATGACATGTCATGGTGGTGCAGCCCAACTGGTGAAGCCCGTGGGCTCTGCCCTCTGGCGGCACTGCCTATTCTAGAACAGGTCAGGAAAAGATGGCGTGGAACGATCTGAATGATTCAGGGCAGGGGAACCGAGTAAGAACGCCAGCTGGAGTCTCCCCGACTCTAGAGATGAGCTGAAGCCGTGGTGGACGCTGATCTCTGCTCCACGTGCCCCACGTTAGGGCCAGGACCACTACCAACATGTCCAACCAGCAAAAGCCCACCAGCGTTCCAAGTGTCACCACAAGGAGGTGGCCGCCTCCTCTCCAAAGACTCCCCCAGTGTGCTTCCTCCTGGCTGCCCCCTCTAGGGCCTGCACCTTGCAGAGGGTCAGGCAGGGGCCCCTGGCCGCGTCCACACCGGGTGGGAGACTCACCAGCTCCTCGCAGTGCTCGTGCCGGAGGCGTCTGGCGATGTCCAGCGGCGTCTCTCCCAACTCATTGGCTAAAAGGGCAACAGATGGAGGCGTTACGACAAGGGGGGGAAGGCGGGCTGCCAGGAGGCGCTGAGCAGCGGCACTCAGTGGAAGTGAGCATGACTCGTGAGCCCCACAGGGAGTTTGGAGCAGGGGGCGCGGCCTGCGGCAGTACGTGGTCGGGGAGACAGAGCTGGCCACGGGCACGGAACCGAACTCCTCAGCGGTCTGCAAATCCCAAGTTGTGCCATTTTCTTCTAAATAAGCCTCTGCCAACAAGGTTGGATTAATTAAAAAAAAAAAAAGAAAAAGAAAAACCTTGGGATGCCTGGGTGGCTCAGTCACTTAAGCATCTGACTCTAGATTTCGGCTCAGGTTATGATCTCCTAGTCATGGGATCGAGCCCTGCGTCAGTGGCATTGGTCTTCTTGCTGGATAAGGAGCCTGTTCGAAAATCTGTCTACCCACCCCGTCCCCCAAAAAGAAAAAAGAAAAAGAAAAAAGAAAACTTGACTCAAGAAGGTGTGTGCCTTCTTTGTGTTCTCTTTGATCCCTGTTCAACAGGTCTTCAAAATCACTTCCCCCCAACCCGGTCACTACTGCCTGCCCTCAGGCCAGCCACCAGTGCGCCAGGGTCCCATGCAGCAGGCAGAAGGAAGGCCCGGCAGACCCGGGTCCCACGCGGAGGAGACTCGGCGCCCCAAGCGGCAGTGAACGGTGTCTCCTCGCCGCCTGTACACCTGCCACCCCAGGGCCAGGAAGAGACTACACCGGATGCCAGGTGGGGGCTCTGGACAGGAGACAGGAGGGCGAGACGCCCCAAAGCTTGTTCAAGTCATCTCCGCGTGAGTGACATCCGTGGGGCCTGCGCCCTGCCTCGCATAACCTATAAAACACCCGCCAACGGCGGGAAGTCTGTGTGTCAGAGGAGGGAGACGGGTGTCAAACACAGGAGCTGTGCGGGGCGGGCAGGGGAGGCCCCGCCTTCGGAGGGACACGGGCCGAGGCCGGGCGGCCGCTCACCCGTCTCGATGGAGGCCTTCCCCCGCAGGAGCAGCTTCAGGCACTCGGCGTTGTCGGTCAGGCAGCAGTAGTGCAGGGCGGTGCTGCCCTTCCCCGTCTGCTTATCCAGGTTCCCACTGGCCAGGGACGGGGACAGAAGAAGAGAAAGAATGGTGAGTGACAGGCCGGGGGGCTGGGGCCCAGTTGGGGGGTGGGTTTCTCTGAATCCTCCTCTGCGTGCTGGGACCCGGCGCCATGCCTGCTCGTGCGGATGAGGCAGCCGTGGCGTAAGGCCACCAGGGGACTGGCACGATGGCGGAGGCCAGAAAGNGCCTGGGCCTTGGGAAGCCTGTGTGACGTGCGGGCCTGTCCCACAGAAGGGTGGGCCTGCTTGCTTTCATCCTACTACTGACACTTGTCAGGAAGGGGAAGAGCCGCTTTCCAGGGTCCAGAGGACAGAAGCTCCCCTGAGGTCGCTGTTCCCGGGCTGCCCTGACTGGACCCAGCTGACAGGGCCTCGTGATTTCTGGTCCCCCCAGTGCAAAACAGACCGGGTTACCCCAAAAGGCACCATGCTCCCCAGATGTGGGGCAAGCCACTCAACCCACTGGTGGACAGAGCCCTGAAGCATGTGAGGAGGAGGGACGGCAGGGCGTTGTGGCCCCTGGAAGGACAGATGGGGACAGTCACCAGGAGGTGGCATCCACTGCTCTCCTCACGACAGAACCCGCTACACTGTCAGTGTGAAAATGAGCCTCATGTTCTGGTCTCTCCCCTCTTCCTGCTGCCCTCCTTCCGTTCTGGCAAAGAGGAAGCCAGGATTTCCCTTCTCACGCTCCGAGAATCCACACTGGGGGAGGATGGCGCCAGAGCTGTTCCATCCAGGGTCCACGGAGCCGCTGGGACACGCCAGGCGCTGGCCGGGTGGCTTCCAGAGCCCAGTGAACTGCCGACCGGCCCTAAGTTGTGCTACCTCTGGCCACTTCCGTACTTCCCCCCACCCCAACCCCCCAGGGACAGCAGGAAAAGGCAGAAACGCAAAATATGACCTTACTGTCGCACTGGGCAATTTTCCACTCCATTTGGAGCCNCACACACACACACACACACACACACACACACACACAAACACACAGGTTTAAAGGCAACTTCTAATTAAAATATAGAAGCAACTCTTCAAACTGGACAAAATGCCCACAGCCCAGTGCTGCAGTTTACAGTCTCAGCAAAGGCAGGTGGCTCAGGTCCCCGCTGCCCAGGGTACCCCACCTGGGTCTTGTGAGACACAAGGGATGTGAGCATGGGGATGGCCCTGTGCATGGGGTGGTCGTGGGGGCCGCAGTCTGCCTTCCGGGGCCCGGATTCGGATGTCTCAATCTGAGGTCTCCTGAGTCCCAGATGCCCGAAGGTGGATCTTGCAGACACCATGAAGGGTCTCTGCCCCCATGCTCTAGGGTCTCAGGACTGGCGCCTGGCGGCTCACTTCCTGTCCCACAGCCACACAGTGAGGCAGGAAGCTGATCCTCCCTCAGAAACACCACAGAACAAAATCAAATGCCTCCCCTGAGGGTGGAACACCTACCTGTTCTGGACTAAAAAGTCTACGATGTGGAGAGAAGTCCGGTCCACCGATCTGACGGCAAGATGCAGGGCGGTTTCATCCGGCTCCTAAAGACCAAAGAGAAACATTCCAGAATCCCAAGGGGAGCATTCAGTCTTGTGTTCACTGTGAGCAAAACTGTGTATCTTTCTTCCAAAGGCCTTTTATTCTTTCTCTCAAATCGTTTTTTTTTAATGTTTTATTTATTTTTGAGAGAGAGAGAGAGAGAGAGCCAGCGTGAGCAGGGGAGGGTCAGAGAGAGAGGGAGACACAAATCTGAAGCAGGCTCCAGGCTCTGAGCTGTCAGCGCAGAGCCTGACGCGGGGCTCAAGCCCATGAACCATGAGATCATGACCTGAGCTGAAGTCAGACGCTTAACCGACTGAGCCCCCCAGGCGCCCCTCAAATCGCTTCTAAGACATGTGGTGCCCCTCTAGTCTCCACAGCCAACTCTGCCCCTGGGACCATTTCCAGACTGGTCTTCTTTCCTCCACAGAAAGTAATGAGAAATTCAGGGCTTTCATCTCAAAGTCTCCTCAATCTTTATATTCCCATCTCTGTACCAACAACATGCGGTGTTGCCTATAAATGTGTGTGTGTGGGGTCTTCGTCCAAAGACCCCGGAAGTTTCCCCAGTCCTCCTGTGCCCAATCTTTAATACCTGTTTCCTGAATAAACATAAATGCTTATTTTTAAAACAACATTAGAGTTTTTCATTCTGTATTTACAGGTAAGGCCAGGAGTGCTAAGCCCAGACTGTCTTCAATTTCTACTAGGGGACACAGGACCCCCACTNGGGTGAGAGAGCTGGAGGCAAAGGAAATATCCATGGAATGGGGAACATGGGATAAAGAGGGAGGCGCCCCCCAATCCACCTGCCTGGGCTGCTCAGCCAGCCAGGGCCACTCCCCTGTCCTCTGCCTGGGGCAGGGGCTTGACCTTTCTCTCTAGCATTGGGCATCAGGCACCACAGAGCTCGTGCTCGGCTGCTAGGGGGTAACGCCCGGCATCCCGCGCCTTCCTTATGAGGGTAAGGAGGTTTCCAGGGAATGTGTGTCTACAGGGTCGCCCGTGGAAGACAATTAGGACGCACGCCGAGCTGTGACACTAGTGACCGGTTTCCTGTGGACTCGATCCTGACGGTAAGATCCCATGCCACCTTGAGACCCCACCCTCTCAACAAGGCCCTCCCCGGAAACTGGGGGGTGTCCCTCCTTCTCGTGCTCCCTTGGGGAGGAGGGCGCAGGCACGTAACAGGCTGAGGGGCTCCCCCTCCCAGGGATGCCTCCCTGCTCACGGGAGACCGGGCTTCTCCGGCCTCTGAGAAGACGCTCCCTCCCCCAAGGCACGGGCTTTCCTTCCAGGGCTGACATTGTATTTTTGGTTGAAGAAGAATAAACCACCAATTTCTTCCCCAGAACCCAGTGCCATCTTCCTTCAGAGAATTATACCACTTGGTCAGCATTTCGGATGACACTGCCCTGCCACTTTTCCCCTCTCTTTCTTTGCTTTTTAGAAAGTAGCAAGCCACACTCTTACGTGTCCGTTGGCCAGTGGGATTTTTTCTGTGAGATCCACGCCATCAGCATACGCTTGGAGTAACCCAAAAATGTCTCTGGTTTTGACGGCCTCACAAAGGCTGTGGAGCTTTGCTGCATTATCCGCATGCTTCTTCCTCGCATACTTCCTCTCGATGTACTTGGCAGTAATGTAGTCCTTCCTGGCATTCCTGAAACCAAGCATAACCACCTTGTGAATGATTAAGGGCCTCTATTCAAACATATCTAACCTTCAATCATCTGTAACAATTTAAAAAAATTCCTGCCCACGCCCTCCGTGCAGGAAGCACCGTGGGGAGCAGGGAGTAATTGGCTGTGTGACCGTGGCAGTGCCTGTGTCCAGGGACACCTAGAGCATCGAGATCCTCCAGTTTCCAACACAAGAGGCCGCAAGGCCAGGTGCAGGGTACCTGGGCCTGACTCAGGTGCCGAAGGTAACTGGCCAGGTTAGGCAGGCTGGGAGGCCCTCCCTGAGAGTGAAGAGAGTGTCGGGCGCCTGGGGGGCTCAGTTGGTTGAGCATCTGACTTCGGCTCAGGTCATGATCTCACAGTTCTTGAGTTCAAGCCCCGCACTGGGCTCACTGCTGTCAGCACAGAACCTACTTCAGAACCTCTGTCCCCCCTCTGACCCTCCCTGGCTTGCACTCGCTCTCTCTGTCAAAAATAAATAAACATTAAGAAAAAAAAAACCGTGAAGACAGTCATCTTCTCGTTCGTAGGCACTGTGTCTGGCAGAAAACGCACCCCACGTCTGATGAACCAGAACAAATGGGCAGCTTTTGTGGTCTATCTTCTGGCCTTCACATGGCAGTGTGTTCACAGACTACCTCCCCCACAGAGTGCACAATGGCAGCCACTCCAGGGAAGGCACCAGGAGTGTGGGTTCAGATCCCACCCCTACCAGACGGCATGTGCGTCCTGGGACACGCATTTCGTTTCCTTAGGTCTCAAGTCCTATATGTGCAAATGTGTACAACACGCCCTCATAGAACTGGGAAAAATACGTGAACCGACACATTTGCTGGGCACTCAGTAGGTCCTCAGGGCCTGGAACTTGCCTACTGAACTTAAAAATGGAGAGCAAGGGGCGCCTGGGTTGCTCAGTCGATTAAGCGTCTGACTTAGGGTCGGGTCATGATCTATCATGGTTTGTGGCTTCAAGCCCCGTGTCGGGCTCTGTGCTGACAGCTCAGAGCTTGACACCTGCTTCTGATTCTGTGTCTCCCTCTCTGCCCCTCCCTCTGTCTCTCTCTCAAAATAATAAACATTAAAAAATAAGTTTTAAAGCTGGAGAGCAAGAAAAACAGTAGCTCCTGGTCAGGAGGACCCTCAGCATCTTACTCCAAGGACCTTATCACACAACAGCAGCAACAACAAAAAATGTAGACAGGAGTTTTGAGAGATACACTAAATAGAAATTCCCTGTGGCGATCCAGTGAGACGTGTCAGGAAGCAGCCCAGAGACCCATCAGCCGCTGAAGGGAGGAGCACATGCGGCCGCCTGCACAATGCAGTGCTGTTCAGCCACACCAAGGAACAGAGTTCCGACACGGGCTACATCGTGGCTGAGCCCTGAAAACATCATGTGACAGAAAAGAAGCCAGACAGACACACAAGGCCACACACTGTGTGATCCCACTGACACAAAATGTCTGGAAGAGGCAAAGGTGGAGGGGGNGGTGATGGATGTGTACTCTGTGAATAGGGTGAACTTCACTGAATCCCCATTTATTTTTTTAAATGTTTTACTTTTTTTTTTTGAGAGGGAGAGAGCATGGTGGGGGAGGGGCAGAGAGAGTGGGAGAGACATAGAATCTGAAGCGGCTCNTAGAAATAAATAAAACATTAAAAAATAAATAAATAAATAAATAAATGGGTGAATTGTACGGTATGTGAACTGTATTTCAATAAGGTTGGTAAAAAAAAAAGCATGTCAGAGAAAACTAAGTTCCACTGACAATTCAAAAACTTAACTTGGGCCACCAGATGTACAGAGAACGGCCCAGCAGGATTGATCCCCTTGGTTCCCTTCTGGAAAGTGTGAAGTACACTGAATTTCAAGGAATTGGGCATGGGAGGCTGAAGGAAGAGCCAGGGCCCGGTGGCAGCTCTGGGAGCCCGCACAGTTCAGGGCCCGGGCTCCGGGTCAGACGGCTGCTCACACAGGCTCCATTGCCTCATGCTGAGGGGACAGGAGGTCACAGGAGACAGCCCAGCACTCTGGGGACGCCAGCTGTAATGACCACAATGGGCTGGTCGGCTCTTCTCAGCTCAGGGGCCACTCCTTCCCATGCTGCCACCAGGGCTGGGCCAACCGCGTCTGCCATCACGTCACCACCAGTCAGCCACCGAGCCCCTCGGGTCAACGCCGCAGGCCCCAGGAGGCAGCCGACTCCAGGCTCCCAGCGGCGGGCGGCTTCTCTCCCCACCACCCTGACCCAAGACATTCACTGCCAGTGTTAGTGAAACGCAGACTGCATCAACTGTGCTAACCGATGTCCTGTGTGTCACCTCACAAACGCATACCCCGTTTGGTCCTCGCGACATATGCTGTCAACTTTTGTCACCTCCCCAGTGCAGATAAGTAAACCGGAGTCTAGCAAGGGGACACACGCAGCAGGCAAGCTCCCTGAGGGCAGCCCTGCTCTCCGGGCCCATGTTCTCCTCGGGGGGCCTCCTAGCACATTCTGGAGAAAAGCAATGAACTTAAAATGACAACACATTCAGCATGTGTTCAGGAGAGGCCCGTACTTCTGAAGGGTGCGCCTGCATGAGGCCCTTAATCACAGAAAAGGAACAGCACTGTCTCCATAAACAGACATAAATCAGCCTGCTTCCCCCGCCGACCTATTTCTAGCCCCCCACACCCAGCCCCCCAAATCCAAAATTTGGGGATTCGTCGGCCACCAGAGGGCCTTTGGCTTCCCTGTCAACAGATTAATCTGCAGATGGTGTGTCATCCTGAGATAAAACCAGAAGCATACACTCCTTTTCATCTGCAAGTAAAATATCGGCTTATTTAAATAGCCACAGAGCTGGGGCTTTATCTTTGACTTGTTGATTTATTAAATGTGCACTGAACCACCACAAGCAACATATTGTGGTGGGAAATACAAAAATCAGGAAGATGCGCTCTATTAGAGAAATATGTGTAAATACTTTGGTGTGATAGCAAGTGGGATGAAATGTTTTTAAATCGAGCCAAAGGCTACAAGAGCAGAGAGACCAGCAGTTAATTTCACCCGAGCAAGTGTGCAAGTAGGTGGCATTTTGCCATCACACGGGCCATCCGCCCTCATTTTGGGGGAAGAAAAAGGGGGAGGGCTAAACTTCCTTTTCATTTGTGCCACAGCTGGCAGTGGGTGGGGGGTGTTTCAATGCAGACAAAACGTTTATACTGAAGGATTCAAAGCAGATCATGTTCATGTTTTCGAATCATCTAGCCCCAGAGTAGACAAATTCTCTGCTTTTATAAAGCACCTCTGGTACTTGGAAGAAATGACTTGTCATACATTTTGCTCAAAATTGATCAATATTACAGCAGTTCGGGAGAGTGGCACCTTCCCGATATGTTGTTTAGGCTGTATATAAAGGTAGCACAGCAGACCATGACATTTCCTTTGTGAAACGGGGTCTCCCAGCGATCCCAGGGACAGCTGGCTCACCTCTGGGTAACTCTCCAATTGAAATCTAAATGGAGGGGCGCCTGGGGGGCTCAGTCGATTAAGCGTCGACTTCGGCTCAGGTCATGATCTCACAGTTAGTGAGTTCAAGCCCCACATCGGGCTCTGTGCTGACAGCTCAGAGCCTGGAGCCTGCTTTGGATTCTGTGTCTCCCTCTCTCTCTGCCCCTTCCCCCTCACCCCTCTCAACAAGCATTTAAAAAAAAAAAAAAAAGAAAGAAAAGAAAAGAAATCTAAATGGGAGGACCCTAATTTCTCAAGGTATGTGGGATCGGTGCATAGCACTTACGTGGCCTCTACCGCTGCCCTCACCCAGGGGGAGCGAGCAGAGCAGCCAACACCACCGGCCCCACGTCAGCCTCACCACTGCTGACGACCGTCCCTATGGCTCTGTGAGCAGGTGAGTGTTCTCAGAGGGCTCAGAGCAGCTCACAAACCTGCCCAGGTCCCACGATCGGCTAAGGTCCTACGTCCTCTACCGCCTGCGTCTCCAGGTCTGGGTAAGAACACAGATTTGGAACTCAGGTCTTCACACAGAGAGGATGGTAACTTAGCCTCGTGCCCAGTATCCAATCCCCCGGAAATGCAATGGCCAGCACCTGCTGCAGGATTCCGACAGGAAGCAGCCTTCATTCAACACCAACCGAATCCTCTCAGATACTGGACACCTGACAGGGTGTGTAAGGGGCACGGTGTGTTCATGCCCTTGGATGTCTAGGCTCTCTTACTGCATTGCTGCCTCCCCCAGATGCACAAGAACGCAGGTCAAACCATCTCAGCTTCCCAAAGTCAGGTCTCAACAAACCGGTTACAAACACCTACAAGGGCCTGTACCCCCCCTGCTGTGTGAACACCACCACTCCCAGAGTCCTGCCCACTGCTCCTCACCTGCTGTGCTTGAGAAGACACCTATGCCAGCCATTCTCTTTCTACCTTCTTCCAAGGGCAATTCTGTCTCTGTGAATGAATTCTTCTACTCTCTCCTATCACACTGTTCTCATTTCCTCCTCTCCTGGGGGATCACTGGGGTCCAGACTCAGTACTTGAATGCAGGTGTTTGGCCTTTAACTGCCCCGGGGACACCCCCTCTTCCTTCTGTCTGCCCCACTCTGCACTGTACAATAGCAGGTCATCACCCCCCGGCCACCTGGAGCAGACATGCCATCCACGGCCCGCACCTGCTGGTCTTCCTCCATCTACCTCTTGAGCCCAAAGACCAGTGTAAGCCGGTGATTTACACTCTGTTTGATAAGACTGGCAGGAAAATCTCCTGTCAGGCCAGATGGATGCATGAGGCACAAAAACTTCTCGGTCAGATATGTGTCAAAAGTAAAACAAAGACAAAAAATTCTTGTTTAAGAAAACAGTAAACTCTCGACATTTGCAAGGACGCTGGGCCAGAAAACGATATGTGGCTCAGAATCTATCCAGAGAGGGCGCCTGGGTGGCTCAGCTGGTTAAGCATCCAACTTCAGCTCAGCTCACAGTCTCGCAGTTTGTGGGTTCAAGCCCTGTGCTGACAGCTCAGAGCCTGGAGCCTGCTTCAGATTCTGTGTCTCCCTCTCTGTCTGCCCCTCCCCCACCTGTGTTCCCTATCTCTCTCTCAAAAATAAACAAACATTAAAAACATTTTTAGGGGCGCCTGGGTGGCTCAGTTGGTTGAGTGTCCAACTTCGGCTCAGGTCATAATCTCACGGTTCGTGGGTTCAAGCCCCACATCGGGCTCTGTGCTGACAGCTAGCTTAGCCTGGAGCCTGCTTCAGATTCTGTTTCTCCCTCTCTCTCTGACCTTCCCATGCTCACGCTCTCTCTCAGAAATTAATAAAAACATTAAAAAGTTTAAAAAAATAAAAATAAAAACATTTTTAGAACCTATACAGAGAGGAGGAGAGAGGACACCCCTGACGCAGAAGGTGAGGGGGTACCCGCATGCCAACAGTGAGTATGACACTAGTCCTCTCTCTTTCACAGACAAAGAACATCGACCAAAGCTGCTTTCCTGCGGCCTCTTCCTAAGAAAACCAGCCACACTGATTTTTTATCTGGAAACCCAGAAAGGTGACTTACAAAAAACCCCAAACAAGCCAGGGTGATCTATTCCCTAAAGAAGCAACAACTGAGATACCCCAAACCTGCTACTGTCCTGCCTCACGGGGCTTGAGTGCGAGGCCAGTCTTTGCTCAGAAAATGAGAACAGCCAGTTGCATACTTACATGTCACTGCCCGGGTTGGGCTTGACTGAGTCCTCGGCCGGAAGGCAGCATTCCATAATCTCATTGAAGCCTGCATTCCCAATATTCTTGGCAAGCTGCAAAAACAGAAGTCAATTTCAGGGCTCTCAATTATTAATACATCCCACTGCTACACACTACTCATGCATGATGATTTATTTATTTAATGGCCACTAAGAAATAGAGCAATCAAGTGGTTTGCCATCAATAAAGATGGACAAAACCCAAACCCCAAAGGCACTTGTAAAACTAGAGATAAGCAGCAGGTCTATTAGAGAGAAATGTTCACAAAATGTCCCCTGGATGAAGCACCTCGGTGGACAGGAAGGGGCAGTAACTTGGTCCAATGTCAGTTTCCATCCTTATCCACTCCCCCCAGAGCACCTGTGTTCCAACTGAGATGGACCTAAAAAGATCTATTTATGCCAGCCAGGAGGTGGCTCTCTACAGCGGAGGGTGCCGGGCCCGGAGGCCAAGACTCAGGCACTCGGGCTCAAATCATGGTTCTCTTTCCTGGCTTTGTGACCACACCCAAGTCAGTTTACCTGAGTTTAGATTTTTCACCAGTAAAACGGGCATAATGCCTACGTTGCTGGGTTGTAATAATAACAAAGTGGGACAATTTAGGTGAAAGCGTTCTATAAACTGAAGCACAAAAATGGACTTGTTCCCCAGGTAAGGTCCTCGCCCAATGTTCAACCTTCTTATTCGTTAAAATTTAAATGAACACATTTTAACTGATGCTTCCTGCATACGAGGCAGGGCATTCGCTGCAGCTAAGACAGGGAGACAAACGTCACGGCTTGTCTTAGTGGAGCTCAGTATGGCAACTGGTGCTCTCTTCAGTGGACACCACACAAACTCTGAGGGCCCAGGAGCCCCTTAAAAGCAGGGGTTTAATCATCTTATTGGAGCGGCCAGCCCAGCACCTGACAGAGATCAGCTTCTTCTGTGGTGAGTGAAACAGAACTGAAAGCCAGCCCCTGGCGCGGGGCTTTGACGAGAACAGGTATTTCACCTTCAGCGTTGAACATGGCATGACAGGGCGTGTGGAGCCACTGATATTTCTATTCTTGAGCAGTGATGTGGCCACGCGTTACCGGGGATGTCGTGGGAGCTAAGGCAGCAGTGAAATGGGACCGTGAGGGACGCCGCAGGACAAGGGACGTGGGACACCTTGGTAGCGCCCGATGCGTTTCCTAATTTTACCGTCCGTGGTACAGTGAACAGTGTCCTAGATGGCTCAAAGCACCAGACACTCACCAGCCACACCTGGGTCCTCAGGCCATTGTCAGGTGACAAAATCTGGGGCGGCCTCACTGCGGTTTCCTCGAGAACCATGTCAGGTGACAATGCCCACGTTCCACGGACCCAATGCCTGCAATGTTTTCTTGGATCGTCAGTGTCCGACCCGGGACTGAAGCTCAGTATCAGGGGCCCTGTTTGGAGCCAGGCATGGTCAAGTGTCCCCATCTTTCAATATAACACGGACACCATCCCCTAGCCAGTCACAGTCGTCTCCCTTCAGAAGGTAAGGCACAGAACCAGCCACAGCGCCCTTCCGTGAGCAAGGGCCCCACATGCCTGAGTCTGTGCTAAGCAGATGGGAGGGGGAGGCGTGAGGAGGAGAATTCCCCGGCAATCGGCTGCTTCCCTTCTGCTTGGACTTGGCTGGTTTGCGAGGGGACAGCTGGTCCAGGGAGCCACCGCATCCGTGCGTCACGCTCGCCCAGTGCAGAGAAATGTGCCGCCTCACAGTTTTGCCAAGTTCCAGTGAATATTTCGGCCTGCAGAGGACTCCTTTAGAGTCATCAACGAAAGCAAAGCGTTTGCAGATGTTAGCTGCGGGGTCTTGTCGGGTAAGTGTGGGTCCCAGCGGGCCAAGGGGGCAGAAGCCAAGGAAACAACAAGGCTGGTGGTAAGCATGGTAAGCAGCCCCCAACACATGTGCCCCCCACTCCAGGAGGACTCCGATCAGATCTAGGAGCGTCCGGGGCACGTTAAGTGCTACATCACTCAGCGTCACAAATCCCAGCCCCAGGTCCGTCCGCGCATGCACACCGAGTCTTCAGATGCGCTTGGTACCGAGCACGAGACATGGCCCTGCTTGGGGACAGCTCTGAGCTCCGTCTTTTTTTTTGTTTTTTTAAGTTTATTCACTTATTTTGAGAGAGAGCACATGCCCCAGCAGGGGCAAGACGGTGGGGGGGAGGGGGTGCGGAGAGAGAATCCCAAGCAGGCCCCATGATGTCACTGCAGAGCCTGACATGAGGCTCGATCTCCTGAACCATGAGATCATTACCTGACCCAAAACCCAGAGTTGGATACTCAAGCAACTGAGCCACCCAGGCGCCCCAGATAGAGCGCAGTCTAAGGAGACAGAGATGAATAGACAGAAATGCACGGTGCTAAGGGCCGGGAAAGAAGTCTGCACTGAGCACGGAGTATGGAGACGGCACAGGTGTGTGTCAGCAGGGCAGTGAAAATGCCCATGACACCACACACGCCCTGCGTGGAACCCCGTGTCCCTCTGCCTCACTGCGCGGAAGCACCTGAGGACAGGGACCAGAGCCACACGTTTCTGGAGACCCTTAGCATTGACCTGTGCCCAGCCCATGGAGCCGGACTGAGACCTTGGAGTTTATCCAGAAATTGTTTTTAGAGTTTGGGGTGAGGATGGGGAAAACCTCCTGCCTGTCTTCCTGTTTCCAGAGGGTGGGACACCTACGGCTGTGACAGTCTTCCCTGCTCTTAGCTCCCTGAGGGGAGGAGTGGGCAAATGATGGAAAGAACTTCCATGGCCGGGGGCCTCAGCCCCGCCACACCCACGGGACGCCATGCTCAGGGCTGTGGGCTCCTCCTGCCCGAGCCCGGGGCTGTTCCCACACGTGCAAACCTTATTAATCAATCTGGCCTCTTGTAACAATGAATCAGACGTTTGATCTCTCAACTGGCTCCAAATCCATGCGGGAAACTGGGGAGTTATTTCCTGGGCCCTCACATCCCAGACGTGGGGAAGGCTGGAGCGCGTCTCTAATGTACACACGGGTAAAGGCCCAGGGCGGTGAGGGCTGGACCCCGGCAGGCAGAGCTGAGAAATGCTTTAAATGCCTACCTCCAAAAACAAGAGACCAAAATAATTCTCTGGGGTACATGGGAAAAAACTGTTTTCACCTAAGCTTTTAAAAATTCTATTTTTGACATAATTTACGAACTATATAATATACCTCTTAGTAATATAGCTCTAATTATATATTGTTTTATATATACACGTTTTGGTGTTCAGTTTCTTTCTGATAGGGTGTGTAGTTAAAAAAAAATTCAGAGATGTTATTTAAAACGAACAGGTCGGGGTGCCTGGGTGGCTCAGTTGGTTAAGCGTAGGAATTCGTCTCAGGTCATGATCTGATGGTTCGTGGGTTCAAGCCCCGCATCGGGCTCTGTGCTGACAGCTAACTCAGAGCCTGGAACCTGTTTCAGATTCTGTGTCTCCCTCTCTCTCCGACCCTCCCCTGCTCACACCGTCTCTCTCTCTCAGAAATAAAACATTAAAAAAAATAAAAAAAAAAGAAAAGGACACAGGCTCTGGGGTGTGATGGTCTAGAGCATAAATCCTGGCTTCAGTTCTCTGGCCTCATTTAAAAAAAATTTTTTTTTAACATTTATTTATTTATTTCTAGGGGGTGGGGAAGAGAAAGAAAGAAAGAGAGAGAGAGAGAGAGAGAGAAAGAGAGAGAGAACATGAGTGGGGAGGTGTACACAGAGGGAGACAGAGGATCCCAAGCAGGCTCCACGCTGTCAGCACAGAGCACGATGTGGGGCTCGAATCCCTGAACTATAAGATCATGACCTAAGCTGAAATTAAGAGTCGGGTGCTTAACCAACTGAGTCACCCAGGTGCCCTGGCCTCATTTTTAAAGACAGAGTTCTTGTTTGGGTCAGACACGGTATATGTAAAGTACCCCAGGACAATGCCTAAACATAACAGTTGCTCACTAAATGGTAGCTGGTACCACGTATTTTGCTGCCCTTAATTTCCTGGGAGCAGCTGCACGGGAGTCCCAGGAAAGAGTGGTTCCCGCTGTGAGGATGTGCTCACAGAAGACTGTGGAAGAAGATTTTAAAATTATGGGCACAAATAAAATTTCATAATATCAAAGTTTCCTTTACCAACTTCATGTACGATGTCAGATTGATCATATGATACGAGGACCCCGGTACCAACGGTGTTATCTTACGTGTGAACTGGAAATCCGTGCTAAAATGATCTGTGTTGGGGCAGAAGATCTACCTTTCCAAAATCTGTATTTACCAGGAGCATTTCTGGAAGTGAGTCTGCTTTCAAATCTGAGGATACTGAGCGCATGTGATAGAGGACAGGTTCAAGGGGTGTGATCTCCCAGAACTAATTAGTGCTTCACGTACGCGTGTCTTTCCACTGAGTGAGATGTGATTCTAACAGCAGGTAGAGAGAAGAGATTACTGCTAACCAGCCACCTTCACAGATGCCGCTGAAACCTGTTCAGTTAACATGGAAGTCAAGCCTGCTTTGAAACCATAATAAAAAAAGAAGGAAATGATGACGTTTCCACAGCACACCCTCTAAGGGAACGGTGTGCAGATCCAAAACCAGAAAATCATTTATGGCACTAAGTAAAATGATTTTTACCAGGACGAATAATACGGTGAGGCCATATGGGAGGATAGGAGTGGCAATCTACGTGGTGGGCGCCTGTCTGTTTAGGGGTGTCATGCCAGTCAGAGAATGAAAGTCCCCGCCCATCACAGCGCATCACCCTGACATTCGGGCTCCAGGACTGACTGCCCTGAAGGACAAAGAATCACGGCGCCTGTAAAGCAACTTTGCCCAGGCTGCTGCCATGGACACGCTGGGAAGGTACTTCCCAGTTCACCCTCGTATTTCCTCTAATAGGGTACAAGGAGGCTCAATCAACATTTGCTGCACAAGAACACATGCTACGACAAACAACTCACCCGGAGACCCTGATGTCCCTGCCCTGCACATGCTAAAGTTTCATACTTGCAGCAGAACACCAGAGCGGACTCTCCCCGTGGATTCACACATTAGGACATGTGGATCGTTCCTCTGAGAGGATTCAGTTAAAGTCATTCTGGAGTAGAGAATAATGGGAGCTAATCCTTCACAGGTCTTACTGTGTGCCCGGCGGAATTCTAAACACACACACACACACACACACACACACACACACACACACACACACGTCTATGTGTCAAGCCTTCTGGAGATCCTCTGTTTAAGCATCCAACTGTCTAAGCAGAATAAAAATAACCTGGGTGCTTCAAAAACACTTGAGCGTCTTATGCTTTATAGAAATGAATCCTAACCCTTGACAAACACTCTCCATGTGTTGCCGAGCAGTCAGGGTTCTGGGGCTGAGTGGTCAGGGTCCAGGGCAGGACGTTAGGCCCACTGTCCTGGCACGTGGTGGGTGGGGCCAGGAAATGCCCACCTCCCGTGAGCAGCCAGCTGACCACACAAGCAGAACGGAGGGGCAAGCAGAGGGTGGGAATGGACCCCACAAGACTTGGGGGCCTTTTCCCTCTGTCTATAATAACTGAGGAAGAGGCAGACCAGGGAGAGTCTGAACTATGGCAGAGATCAGGTTCGGAAAATACTTGCAGATATTACATAAGCAGGCTCTGCCTGATGGCTCCAGAAGGCTGGTGCCTGGCCAAGTGTTAACCCCCTGTGAGGAGATGCAGACAGGCTCTGGGAGATAAAGGCCAGGATCCTAACCAGGGGTCAGAAGCCACCTCGTGGATTCACTAAGATATGAACATCTTCCCTTCTACCTTCTTTGGTGTTTTCCTATTTAGTAGCCAAGTCTCATGAAGGCCATCAGTTTAATTTTTGAGATACATTTAAGCAGGTGTTAATAGATGTGCTTGGGTCAAGTTTCAACCAGCTCACAAGAGCCATTATTAAAATTACATTATATAAACTCCTAGTTGAGTAAATTATATTAAAAACAAAGTAATAAGTGCTCAAAACTCATCAGCTCCTAATCATTTTACTATCCTGTTTCTGAAGCCAATGACAATCAGTGTTTGTGCGGTGAACTCAGTTACATTCAGGGACTCATGCTAGTTACTGATAATGACACAGATTTGAGAAAATGGCCATGGGAGGAGTACAGACATCTACGGACAGGCAGACTACAAAGCAGGGCTTTCTTTTTCTTAAACATTTGCTGG
>NW_027551571.1:5369189-5403340 GCF_008692635.1 Crocuta crocuta | reverse complement strand
GTGGGCAGTGGATGGTGGATGGGGGAGAGGGAGGGACAGTAGTGATGCTTAAATGCTCACCACACAGCAGGACAGGCCACCACAAAGACCAGTTTATGTCCCAGGCTCTTCAGAGGTGAGGCATGAGCTCTGGAGTCAGATTAAAGGCTCCCGCCCCAGATCTGGCACTTTAATAACTATATAACCTTGGGCACATTAAAACATTCAAAGCCTTAGTTCCTCTGTCATAAAGTGGGGATGAACAGCAAGGTCACTGGGCTGTAGTGAAGGACAAATGTGCTAACACATACAAAGAGCTCTGGGAAGTGCCTGGTACAAAATACGCAATTATGATGTCACCACAAATCACTTAACACTTCCCACTGATGTGAGGAAATCAAGACAGTACACCAACTGCCATGGTTTACCAGCGCTTTCTGAGAATTGGTGTTTCTTTGAAATATACTGTGGGAATGTCGAGTGTAACCACCGCCAGTTGCCCAGGCTACCTCTTGTGCATGCGCAGCTCCACGATGCAGGCTAAATGCTTCATGACACTGACAAGAACGGCACTGCGGAACCAAGAATACACTGCCTGAGTCTTGCTGCGTCTGGCTTCGTTTTTAACATTAAGTAATCAGGGGCGTGACTACCCGGGAGCCCGGAATCCGCTCTCGTTTCTCCCAACTTCACCGTTCAAGACCATAAAGGAATCCTTCGCCAAGACCAGAAAGATTTGACAAGATAGTTCAAAATGCACTGTAAGTTCAGACCCTGCTTCTGGAGTGGTCATCAGTAAAATTTACGGCCCCTTGAGAAGTAGACTGACCACAATAATTGATTTCCTGTCAAGACTACTGCTCTTTTCATTACAATCAATGGCAATCTACATCCACTCAACGTTCACTGCCCAATGCCCAGCTAACACCAAGAATTTCAAACACTGCCTCTCAACCAGCAATCACAGGCTTTGAAAACAGTCCACAAAAGCTCCATTTTAGGTGGCCTCAAGACACCTGGTGTGATGTGCCTTTTCCTCCATGGGGCCGGTGTCAATACTCTGGACATTACTTCACAGAAAATGCTTCAGGCTCCCAGTATCCTTCTACACCACGCTGTACAGCTTATATATTATCACTGAACCAAGAAGGAACCCCTTCTTTAGAAATGAAGGCAGTGGCCCATATCTTTTTTTTTTTAATACTTTATTTATTTCTGAGAGAGAGAGAGAGAAACAGCATGAGCAGGGGAGGGGCAGAGAGAGAGGGAGACACAGAATCCGAAGCAGGCTCCAAGCTCTGAGCTGTCAGCACAGAGCCTGACACGGAGCTCGAACCTATGATCCGTGAGATCATGACCTGAGCTGAAGTTGGACGCTTAACCGACTGAGCCACCCAGGCACCCCAGCAGTGGCCCATATCTTGCCCAAAGGGCGACAGTAAGGGGCAGAGGAAAAGTGCACTGGAGGCCTGAGCCAGGTCGTGACCACAGACTTGGCAGGGATCTGTTGGGGGCTCTGGAGAATGAGCCCTCAACTGGCTCTGGGCTTTCCGTTCTGCACACGCTTAAGGAACAGGGTGACCTAGACTGTGTCACCATCATATTCCACGTCTTAAACACCTCTCTCTCTCTCCTTTTTTGTGTCACTTCACCTTATTAATTTAGAAACAAGGTTTTACAACAAAAAGTCCCTTCAACTACCAGTAGCTGAGAAGGAGGAATGATCACTGAGGTTCTAATTGCCCAAACCCATATGGTGAAAACCAATCACCAAGAGCCCAGAGGAATCGCAAGAAAGCAACATGGGTTTGAACGCCAAGATGAAAACTTAGCATTTGGTGGATCATTTTCATTTCAAAATCAATGACTGGAGAATTACCAGCAGCTCAGATGTTCCCAATACATCTAATGTCAGCGACTGCATCCTGGAGTAGTGAACCCCGAGCTCTCGGTGGATTCCAGAACACTCGATACAGGTCAGGATGCCCAGATTGGTGGAGAGCCAGGTAGGATCTGCCAAAGAGAAAAGGGAAAGTTGGAGTTCGCAGCAAGCACAGGGCTGGGGTCACGACACTTTTCCTGGATAGTTACTGTGCACGGGGTTTTGAGCATGAGCATTTTCTCGACCCCTGACACCGCTGGAGCCGTCGCTCATCACTCCTTCTGCACTACCACCAGCTTACAAACAACACACACATATGCACCTCTCTGCTCCCCCCTCCATTTATTTACTCATTGTCCTGCCCACCCTTCTGTTCATTCATTACGAACTCCCAAGGGACAGGTGTGTGTCCAAGAATAAACAGCACACAGCGCCCTCTAGTGCCACAGGCCTTTGACCGGACACGTCTTCCGTGCACGCGAGCGCGCCAGCAGGCAGGTGTCTTCACAGTGCTCAGCAAGGAGACGGGGCTTGCTCAGGGCTGCAGGGGGCGCGGAGCCAGACAGCAGTGCTGCCTGGGCCCCGGTCCCTGCTGGCACCGTGTCACCGAGCTACTCCCAAGTCACCGAGGCACGTACTGTGTGCCGGGTACACAGCACACACCGGAGGAAGGCCTGAACAGCTCTCAAAACCAAACACGCTAGAGCACGGTACCACGGCCCCTAAGTACCATTCCCTTTCAACTTGCCTGCTGCCCTTAGAAACTCACTGCGGGGAAATATCACAACCCTGGTCACCAGATAACCGTCTAGTCGTTTTTTAAAAGTTCAAGTTATAAAAAATTTTACCATCAGGAAACACTCCAGGGCATCTGTGTTTGCATTTCTGCCACACCAGCACAGCACACTTTGGGAGGTATGAGCATGCGTAGACTACTTTGTATCAATTTTCACGTCACCTATCCTGTCCTACCATTTTCAAACAAAAATGTCCACAGCCTTGACGTCTTTATGAAAGTGTTTTAAAAGTCCAAGTGCTGCACAGCCCTCATCTCTTCTTAAGAAAAAGCACAATCGGGGTGGGGGGGGCGGCGCGTGGGTGGCTCAGTTGGTTAAGAGTCTGGCTTCAGCTGAGGTCCTGATCCTGGGGTTCGTGAGTTCAAGCCCCACATCAGGTTCCCTCTGCTGTCAGCCTGGAGCCCGCTTTGGATCCTCTGTCCCTTTCTGTGCCCCGCTCTGGCTTGTGCTCTCTCTCAAAAATAAACAAACATTAAAAAGAAAGAAAAGAAAGAAAAGAAAGGAAAGAAAGAAAGGAAAGAAAGAAAGAAAGAAAGAAAGAAAGAGGAAAAGGCACAGTTCACTACTTATCACTTCCTACACCTCATCTCCTGCCAAAAGGTACTTTTTAATGGATCCAAGACCCTGAGCGAGTACCCTAAACGACTCCCAGATACTGAGCTTTTGGGGCCAGGAACCTCCCTGGCAATTCTCACCTGCCCCCTCTATTTTTGTTGTGTGCGTCTTTACAGAAGAACGGTCATAGGACTGGAGGGATGAAAGTGGTAACGGACACTCCACAATCTTCCTTAATCATTCCAAAACGATTCCAAAGCTCCCAAAGCACCATTCCCCCTTAATCAGAGCACCTCCGCTCCTCCAGCTTTTGAAAATACCAGCTATTAAAATCTACAACGATTACACTCTATGTCCGTTACAGAATGAAGCCACTCATAGGCTTTCTCAAAATGCAGAAGTCGACAACTCTTTTCACAGAACGTGATGCCTGGAAGGGACCCAAAAATAATCTCAAGCAGTTCCTTCATTTTCCACATAGGAAAACCAATACCTAACAAAGAAGGTATGTGGCTCTCCCAGGGTCCCAGGCTAGACAGCGGCTCAAAGCTCCTGCACGAGCTCTACAAAGCAGCACGAAGGGAGGCTGGAGTAAACCCGGGAAAAGCCGCCCCCCATAGCTTCTGAGCCAGCACGAGCGGACGACCTTGGTCTCTCCCGCGTCCTGTGCTTCAGTGCTCATTTCTCAGAAAGTCTTACATCTTTCCAGCTCTATCAGGCCATCTTCATGCGGTCCTGCATCTTCCCACCCTCCCCCTGCCTGCTCTGCACACAGCCCCGTAGGCTGCCGGGCTCCCGCATGGGCTCACCGCACGCAGCTCTGCGTCTGCAGTGAAAGGGAAAAGCCGAGACGATTTTCTGTGAATGGGAAGGAGAGTCCAGGAGGGCTGGGGGGAGGGCGTGGCTCACCAGGTGCCCCGCAGTCACAGCACACGTCATTGCCCGTCATCCTCTGCACTTCTGCAATGATCTCCTTGGTCAGCTCTTGGACAATGTTATTTTCTCCAGTACTGTCATCCCCTTTAAATGCGTTGTTTAAAGCTTCTTCCTTGCTGTTCTGCAGCACGGACATCCATCTAGGAGACACAGGCGCTGTGTTAGATCCCCAGCGCTGCTAAGTCCCAGCCCCATGACCGATCCCGAGTAACTTACATTTGACATTCCTGTTCGTCTTCCGCTTGGAAGTGGTACGTCCTGTCATCTGGATGGAAAGGGAAGTCTCATCAGCTGTGAGCCCGGCACAGAAATGCGTACACAATTCCAGCAGAAAGCGGTTTATAGTAACCTCATGAGTAATCTTAACTCTGCTACGAAATGAATGATTTGTAGGAAATCGCGCACTCCCTCATTCCTTCACCTGCCTTGTGTGCCCTTGCCCAGTGACGGCGGCTCTGTAATCCAAACCAGCAAACCCGCCCTGTCCACACCCAAGTTTCAGAAGAGAGGAAGCTTCCCAAAACAGGAGCTATTCAGGGATGGAGACCAACATTATCCTTTCAGAAGCTTTGTTTTTCTTGAACTTGCCAAGAAGTTGGCCCCCCAAAAGGAATTGTTACAGCCCGCTGAATAATAAAAGCCTTCTCTAAATGAGTATCTCAGAAGTTTTCTGGCCTTGCTGGAAGAAGAGACATTGCAACCATAGGCCATGGGAGTGCTGCATTACGGACACCGCGGAAGCAGGAGGAAGGGCCGAAGGCTGTTGGGACACAAGCTCTTTCGCTCACACGGGGCTGTGTGCAAACGCAGCGACGTCTCCAGGGGCTGTGACAGACCGCTGACCCCTGTGCACGTCAGGAGCGTGCACGACGCGCTACAGACAAGTGTACGAAGGCATCAGCATGGGGGTGCTGGCGAGGGATACCGAGAAATTGTCTATAGTCCATCCAAAACAAAGCAATAAAGAAAATTAAATTTAATACCAAAACAGAAACAAAAAAGGGAGGAGGCCCAGCTTCTCCAAATGGTGGAGCAGTGACTGTCCCTGTGGCCTGCAGGCGCGCAGGTGCTGAGAGGGGCTCCTGCCGAGCCGCCTGGAAGGGCACCGGGGCCCAGGGAGGGGAAGGGGCAGAGCTGGCCGGTTCTCCACCTCTGCTCCCATTCGCGTCCTCCCCCGCAGCCCCCCTTTCTCCTGGCACTGAGGGGGAAGGGAACCGTGCCTTCCCTACACCCCCCACTCCGTCACGAGGAGAGGAACGGGGCTTAAGAGAACTGTTTCAAGGTCACACAAATGAACTGAATTCCGTGGTTCAGACGTTAGCGGCCGAGCCACGCTGAGGTGCTGGAAGGTGGGGAACGAAGCCGCCCTCCCGGCTCCCGCCTTCCGTCCGGATGCCAATGGCCTCTTCCAGACCCACGCCCCACACTGAGCGGCTCTCAGAGTTCCCGGGCAAGGCGGAGGCCGTGTCTCTCAGTCGGCGGTCTCCCGGCCCCACCAGGCACCGCTCGAGGGGGACAAGTGAGGAGGAAGGGAGCAGAGTGGCCCGTTCCCTTCAGCCAGTTCTGTGCCCTAACGTGTGAGGAGCTCTGTGAAGACTGTCGGCTGAGAATTCCCCCTATAGACACTCTCGAGATGCTTATACACCAGTAACAGTTTCGAGCAGCTTCATATGAGAGAGAAGAGAAAGCAAGAGAAGACGGAGACGGGAGCCAGGAAGGGCTGCCTCTCGGCCTGCGGCTCTGGCTCCAACCGCCCACAGATCCGGTGTGCGCACCTGGAGAGGTGCCGGCTGGCTGTGGCTCCATCCTATTCAGGGCACTGCCCTAGGTCACCCCCAAATTCTCCCGCACCCCCCGTCCCGCCAAGGGTGACTATGTGATTGAGGACAATGGTGCAGGACTTAAATCTGCAAAGGCTGGGGTCCATCTGAGGGCGACGGGGCTGGATAAGCTCCTAAAGTGCCGGCCTGGCCACAAAAACGGCCTCCCTGAGGAGCCCAGGCACCTCTACAGCCTGATCTGAGTGGGGAATCCCTGTCTGGGGGAAGGAGGGGAAAGCAGGGCCCTGCGGGGAACTGACCGAAGCCGGCTGTCAGTCTGGGACTCTTCTGGGCTCTTGGGCTCGTTTCAGGACGGGCTCACAGAGTGGGGGTGTGGGGCCTGCAAGACCTGAGTCTGGAGGGCCCTCCTCACTGCCTGTCGTGCGGCCTGACTCTTCTCCAAACACCAAATGTTTAAAGGCCTTGTTGTAATATGGGTCCCGCTAGCCTGGTCAGCAGGCGGGGGAGGAGCCGAGAGGGTGACAGCCTCGTCCCCTGAGTCAGGCACCACCGGATGTGAACCCAAGCCAAGGGGCGCTCAATAAACCAGGCCTTTGCCACTCTGCAGTGACTGCTGCGGCATCTGGCCAGTTTTGGGGCTTCTCTGAGGCCACCAGAGCCACACAACCCTGTGACAAAGCATTTTCACCAAATCACCCCTAGGAGAGGAACACCGTTTAAAGACTAGGATGAGAAATTCGTAGGACTGGGACTCACTCTACCCACGGAAGGACAGAGGGAAGAGAAAGAAACAAGAGCTTTTCTCAAAGAATGACAATGACTCTGGCACATTTATGAAAGTGCCTCAAACCGAATTCAGCAGGGCCTTCTGGGTGTCCGAGGCGGGAAGCCGTGGCCTGAAGAGGTGTACCATGCAGCAGGTGGTAGATCAAAGACACAGATGGCACCTTGGCCAATGTCAGCCTGCCGGAGCGCTCGTGGAAAACCGGATTTGCACCGGCCCACCTTCGCACACGTCCCAGGAATGCAGGTGTGAACGCCTGGTAGGAAGCTAGGCACGCCTGCTATCTACTGACCCTCCCCGGTGCCTGACCAGGAGTGAGAGGCGTGTGGGCTGGGGAGCGCTTCCGGGTTGTCTGCAAGTGTGGAGAAGATGCCTCTGTGACTCTCCCGGGGGCTCCCAGGGTGCTGGAGGAGCCTGGGAGCAAGCTGAGGGAAGTGTTCACATCTGCCCCCCAACGCGGGCACAGGTCAGGCAAGCTTCTCTAACTACTGAGTGCCAGTCAGGTCCTGAAGGGTGACACGCTGCTTATTATGGGTTACAGCTCCAGAAAACAGAATGGCCTAAAGCCTCCAAGTGGTCCTCAGCCACTTGCTGACGGCAGATTATCCCGTCAGTTCTCTGCCTTCACGTAAAACTCTGCACTGCTCTCTGGGGGCAGGTAAGCCCAGTGGGAATCCCATTTTCAACTATGGTCAGTTCTGCATGTTTACAGGGTCTTGTGTGGATGAAGGACCTGAGAGGAAGCTTCAGGGAGAGGAATAAACGAATCTGTGGCCCTCGCTAGACTGAGTAAGGACACGGGGTCTGAAGCAGGATAAAGTCTAGTTTTATTTTACAAATCAGTCTTGAATCTGAAGGACAGAACAATGTCCAAACCCTTTACACATGTCACACTGCTCAACCCTCTCCTCCACTTTAATAGTACAGTGCGTATTAGAGCAGGGAAACCAGGACATGAGGGTGAACGTGGACGGGCCTCCGTCTCCTCACCCAGACTAGTGGTAACAACCGCCTCGTAAGCTCGCTGTGAGCAGTACGTTATACAGGGAGTAACTCCCTAGCCCTCAGTAATATAATCCAGCAGACCTCTCAGGAAGCAGCCACCTCACGCTCTGGAGCACTGAGGCAAGTAAGAAAGTGCCCACCTTCCGAAAACGCACGGTACCGACTTCTCTATAAAGACCACTCTTGTGCCCAAATCCGTTGTGACCCCCTTTTGAAAGGAGTGCCAGCTCCTCCCTTCCCCCACACCGTAACCCTGCCACCTAAAGGTGCCAAGGACAAAAAAGGCCAATGTTGTTTCCTTTAAAACACACTCATCTGTTCCGTTTTCCTTTGGGATGCTGAGTAGACACTCAACACAGTAGATGGCTCTGTGGTGACTGCCACAAAAAAAGAAAGGCATCAGAAGCAGAAAGACTAATGCTGTGGTGGGGAAGACAAAACAATTTCAAAACCAGTTTCCAGGGCTCTGCGGAAGGCCTTACCACGTTAGTCGTGCAGCATTTCTAACATCGCCCCAACCACAGAAGCCTGGAGAGAATCGTCCATTTTTACATTCAGTGAGGGGACTTTAGGCCTGAGGGCCGACCTAGCATAACCTCCGTGTTGTCGGGAGCCCGTGAGGAGAGCAGGCCCACAGCGTCAGGTCCTGCGCTGGACACCAGCAAGCAATCAGGAGTGGAAAGAAGAAGGTGTGTACGTCACTTGGAAGGAAGGCATTTCTCCTTGACAATTCTCTGAAATGGGACTGATGCCCCAGCAGCCAGTGTAAGTTCTCTGTGACACAGCGTCTGAGAAATAAACTTACGTGAAATAAGGTCAAAACACTTCTTCTCCTCGGGGTTGGTCTTCACTTGACAGGTTAGCAGGTTGAGCTTTGCGGGAGGCCGGTTGGCCTGTTGAGAAACAAAGGGATGGAGACGGGTGGGAAGGAGGGCAAAATCACACGGCACCACTTCTCATCCAAACACAGCTTTCCACTAGTTTGCAAAAAGATCGCTTTCGGAAGGCAGATTTTGTGTAGGAAGACACCACAGAGGCACGACACCGCGTGCCCCCAGAGGGCAGCCGCCACTCCCTGGGAGGGACGCTTGGTAGCCCACGCACCCACCCGGCCAGGGGGACGAGGGCTGCCGGCCTGGAGGTCGCTGGCACCGGGCTCCCTGAGATCAAAATGCTCCGTGGCTAAAGCTCTGAGACGTTCCCACCAATGACACAGATGGTTGGCTGGGTGACTTGGGCACCAGCTCAATTTCTGGGGATCTTAAAAGTGTTTCCCTGAGTGTAAACACTCGCTTCTAAGGAAAGAAATCTCACAGCACAAAAATGACAGAGAGATAATTTTCCCTACTTTTTGAAGTCACGACAGATAATACATTAATAATCTTATTAAATGCTAACCATCTGTCATTTACGTTTCAACAAAACCCATCTCATTCACAAAAATCTCCCCAACACAGTGGCAACAAAAGATCACAAAACGTTTTTGGCAGAGAGATCTCAAAATGGGTATTTTATTACTATTTCAAAAACTACCATAGTCCAAAAAAAAGCAAAGATCAAAGGATAACATAATTTTAGAGAGGAAAAAAAACCAACCTTGTGAAACTCCAAAGGGCAGAATGTCTCTCGGAAATCTTGGAGAAATCTCCAAATATAAATGGGCTTATCCTCCCACCTCCCAAGCTGCTGAGGGAAGACTGAATAAAATGCTGTATATTTCAACCTCTCGTTCAATTTCCTGCGGCCACCGGCTGCATGTACAAGCAGGAAAAGCTTGGATTTGGGACTCATCAAGAACACACACACGTGCATCCGCAGCTGGGCAGTCCCGCGAGACCTTCATTCACCTACAGACCCCTTTCCACTGAACTCACAGTCAGCGGTAGAGGGAGCTTAGCCCCTGTAAAAACAGGTTGGATCCTTACACTGTGAACAGTTTGGGTTTGAGAAAAGGAAGGTCGGATGAGAAGCTGGATAAACAGGGTGAACCAGACTCTCCTGGTTTGCGGGAGATGAAAGTCACTGGATGTTTCTCTACCACAGGTGCCTACCAGAATCATGGGTCATCAGAAATCTGTATTTTTTAAAAACTATTTATTTATTTTGAGAGCGGGGAGGGAGGGGCACAGAGAGAAGGAGACAGAGAATCCCAAGCAGGCTCCGAGCTAACAGTGCAACTCAGGGCTCAAACTCATGAACTGTGAGATCATAACCTGAGCTAAAACCAAGAGTTGGGCGCTTAACCGGCTGAGCCACCCAGGCACCCCAGAAATCAGTATTAAGACTCCAGGCTCTGTCTAATCTTGCAGACCTTGACAATTCCAAGTGGAAGTCCCATCGATCCAATTCTAGATCTTTACCAACGGAATCACCTGCCTCATCAGGAACCAACGCACTGAATGATCGATTTCTACAGTGCCAAGTAGGCGACCAGCCACGACGCAACCACGCACTTTTTACCGCACGATGTAAGTCTGTCCCATCCCCGCCTGTGATCTGTGTGTGCACTTAGGGGACATTGCTGGCCTGCTTCCGAACTGCTGCTGTCCACGGAGTCTTAGACACAGAACAGTAAGAGGGGTGGCTGAGCTCTGGTAATACAGAAACATTTTCGTGCACGAGAAGAGGATTCTGAAGAAGAGGGGCTACATTTCCTCAGCTATTATTAATAAGAATAATGACTGTTACGATCTGCTTATAGGAGGCAGGTAATGTTCTACATAGGTTTCATACATCAGCTCATTTAATTCTTCTAACTGACCTTTGAGGTAGACACCGCTCCAGTTTAACAGATAAAGGAACTGGCGCACACAGACTAAATAATGTGACAGACCTTATTTTCTATAGCTTGGGAGGCAGTGAGGCTCCAAGTGAGCTGGCAAGCCTGGCCTCAGAGCACAAGCTCTGAACTCCTGCTCCCGCTGGCCTTCCACGTGGTTTCCTATGGAAAGCAGAGTCCCTGACCTGGACGTATCAGTGCGTATCTCTTAGTGCAGCAAAGCAGTAAGTGCAACTACCACCCCGGCCCAGGCCCCTCTCGCTTTCATCCTCCCTGCACTGCGGAGAAAGTTGTCCTTTCTGACTGAGGCAGCTACCACCAAAGCCTTCACCTTTCACAGCATACAAACACCACAGAATCCGAGAAAATACTCGCTGCCTACATTTGAAGTCAGAGTAATTACAAAGGCACAGATGCGGCTACGTGTTAAAAAGAACAGCGGTAAGAGGAGGTCCACGAAACTCAGAACAGCCACTACGGCTTACGATGTCAGCTTATGTGTTTCACATTATTCTGTTTGCTATTTGCCCAGCCAGATCGAGGAGTAGCTGACACCCAAACTGGAAGGAAAAGCTATGGGTGAATATATGTTTTTTAATGTTTATTTATTTTTGAGACAGAGAGAAACAGAGAGCGAGCAGGGGAAGGGCAGAGAGAGAGGCAGACACAGAATCCAAAGCAGGTTCCAGGATCTGAGCTGTCAGCACTGAGCCTGATGCAGGGCTCGAACCCACGAACCATGAGATCATGACCTGAGCCAAAGTCAGACACTTAACCGACTGAGCCACCCAGGCGCCCCAGGAAATAGAGAAAACTACCCATTAAATTCCGTCTCCTGCTGCCATTTGGGGAAAATGGTGTCATCATTTAATTCAGCTACAGAATGGTTCTAGCTAATTCATCAGATACCAGTGCTCTCTGAGAACCTAACCTGAGAAGGTCTGGCTTATCAGAAAAGAAGAAGCAGGAAACAGAGATCCTTAGACTTCACATTTGTAAGGTGTGGATTATCAGAGCTCCAATCATTTTAAACACGCCATTCTGTTTCTTCCCAATTTGTCAGGCTTCAAAAGTTTTTTTAAAACATTTATTCATTTTTGAGACACAGAGACAGAGCACAAGCAGAGGAGGGGCAGAGAGAGAGGAAGACACAGAATCCGAAGCAGGCTCCAGGCTCTGAGCTGTCAGCACAGAGTCCGACGCGGGGCTCAAACCCACGAACTGTGAGATCATGACCTGAGCTGAAGTCGGACACTTAACTGACTGAGCCCCCCAGGCGCCCGTCAGGCTTTTAATAGGGTAGTTTGTACTCTTCGTGATTGATAAACTTCAAAAAAAGGAATTTAGACTGCGTAAGAACCAGTGGACATTTCTTCCAGCTTGGACAGTCCCCAGTCTTCGGCAGTGTGGCAAAGCGATGAATGCATTTGGGAAAGGTGATACCCAATCAGTTATTTTGTCCCAAGGATCACTTCTTCCCAGTGCCAGGAAACGCCATGAACCTCAGCAAACAGGGGGTACCAACTAGGCTTCCACCGAATTCATCCCGTGTTGTCACCGTCCCTCTGCTGGAATACAGAGCACGCAGCCTGGTTTCCCGAAGGCTCCCAGCTTCCGGGGAAGAAACTCGTTTTCAGACAGCGCCAACACACCCTGGGCTTCCACGGCGTCAAGATGGGATTCTCCCCTGAGGGCCAGAGGCTGCTCTTAGAGCCCCATGTACTCAGTCAGGTCTTTGAACCACTGTCCTTCTTTCCCCCGATGGTAAATTAGCCTCCTCAGGGAGATGCTGGCTACACAAGTAAGCTACTCAAGGAGCCAAATGCAAACAAAATCACACAAAAAGGCATCTCTGAAATCCCTTTCTCGGCAGAGGTTAATTCACATCACCGCATGTGAACGCTTTGCAGGTGCAAGGCATGTATGTGCACACGGGCACGGAGCCGGCAGAGTGCACACGGCAAGGAGAAAAGGAGAGCTCTGTGGTGTACACACAGCTCCTGCTACAGTAACCCTCGTATTTCCCGGGCCAGAGCCCCCCGCTGCCACTCGGCCAGGCTGGAGGCAATGTCTACCCGTGTGGCTCCCAGCCCAGGCTGCTCAGAGCAGGGGGAGTCAGACAGAGGGCACGGGTTCCCTAAAGAGGGAGCCCCTTAAACACAGAGCACTTCTTAAATACACCAGCTGTGTGACAAGGTGAGCGGTCAGCAGGCTGGGAAAGCTACTTAGAACTGTACTATCTGCCAAACACCAGAGCAACCGTCAGCGTTTAACGGAAACCAAGCCTGTGTCTTCCTGAGGGCACAGGTAACGGATGCGACAGGATCCCAAGCTGCCCCCGCCAGCACGGGCTCCTCAGCCTGTTTTCACTTTCGTCGTGGAGGGAGAGCCACTCACTGGCTCACGCTGAGGCCTGGGGTCCCCAGGACACGTTCATGAGGCAAATATACCAAATGACTTAAACAAGCATGAAAGGAAAGTCAATCTTGCTTTGTGAAATGTCCTGCGTGGAGGCGGGACCCCTGAATTAAAGCAAACAACCAAGTAGAAAGTCATTTGAAAGCAAACCACAGAATCACAGGTGTTTAGGGCAGGGAGGGAACCTGGCCATCATCCACTTGATTTGTATTTATTTATTTATTTTTTATTTTATTTTTTTTAAGTTTATTCATTTTGAGAGAGAGAGAGAGAGAGAGAAAACAGAGAAGGGGAGGGGCAGCGAGAGAAGGAGAGAGAATCCCAAGCAGGCTCTGAGCTGTCAGTGCGAAGCCTGATGTGGGGCTCAATCTCACAAACCGTGAAATCATGACCTGAGCTGAAACCAAGAGCTGGACGCTTAACCGACTAAGCCCCCTAGGTGCTCACACGGGTTTGACTGAAGAGGCCTGGTGACTACGTGAGCTTGCCTCCCCGAAGCCACAGCACTCCTCCACAGATACCCAGTCATGTCTACCTGGAGAGTCCATCACATCAGGGTCCAAACTCCAGGGCCCCAGGAGGGACGTCATGTCCAGGAAGGAGGCCCATAACGGCTGCACTTCAGAAAGAGGACTGATCTCTATCTGTCCAGGCATGAGACACGTTCATCTCCCAGAGGCCAAAGATCCAAAGAGACGGCCGCAGACACTTGACGTGTGCTAGGTCCCTGCCAGGGACAGTGAAGGGGCCCCCAGGAGACGCAGGCCCAGCCTTTCCATTTCCTTACTGAGTACTGAGCCCACATTGAGCCGTGACCTGTCTACAGGGGCCTGTGCTCCTGCCCGGCCCCGCCTGTTGCGACGGGAGCTAGTGGACACCAGGGAGAGAACCAGGGATGACAAAGACCCGGGGTCAAGTCCACTCACAAACAGAGGCTGCCAGAATGCACACGGCACCAGGCCTCCTGCGTGGGGAACAGAAACGCAAGCCACCACCTGTCCCGTGTGCCCATTAGTACCAAGCCAGCAACGACTCCACCTTTAGACGTTTTCAAGAATGTCTGGCAGCCTATGTGGTATTCACCAGACTGTGTCGTACAGGCAAGGTGACAACATGCTAAGCCACTGTGGGAAAGAGCACCGTGGTGTGAAGGGCTGTGGTTAAAATCCTCTGTTTCTAAGGGCCGCCTGGGAGGCTCAGTCAGTTGAGTGTCCGACTCTTGATTTCAGCTCAGGTCATGATCTCATGGTTTGTGAGTTCGAGCCCCACGTCAGGTTCTGTGCTAACAAAATGGAGCCTGCTTAGAATTCTCTCTGCCCCTACCCTGTTCTTTCCCCCATCCCCAACACAAGTAAGCTTAAAAAAAAAAACAAACCCATTTTCTGAAAGCTGGATTAGTAAATCATCTTACTCTGACTGCTTTCTCAACAGGCTCAACATACAGGCCTCAGTTTCTTGCAAGGTCTCATACACACAGGATGACAGAAAAAGACTTGGCGCAATGTGTTTGATTTCTAGAACATTAGTGAAGTTTCTCCTCCTTGGATTTTGGATTCCCAGAGTCCTGACCACTTAAACGCTTTTCCCTTTATGGAGAACTAGAAAAACTTCCCAAGTGGGAAGTTCAATTTCCAGAGACAAAGACAGCTGGGAAGTGGTGCGGATGTTTGTTTCTGGGAAGCCACAGGCTTCTAACTGACCTGACCCGTCAGGTACCGCTGATTCTGTCAGGCAGGCAGTGAGAGACACAAGGCTGTCCCTGGCCAGAGAAGCCCAGATGGGGGCAGGGGCGCCTAATCAAGAAGGACCCCAAACAAAACTCTCCCAGCGGGAGGCCTTTAAGAGGCAGATGTGATGTCATGCTGCGCACAAGGCTTGCGGCCCGTCACAGCAGCAGACAGAGAAGTAAAAGAGTACTTACGGTGCCGTGGGATATGGTCAGAAAGCCATTTTTAACCGAACACTTCCTTTTCTGCCACACTTTTCGGATCCTTACAGATAAATGGGGGGGAAAAAAAGAGAAGAGTTCAGCAGTTCTGGACATGAAAGAGAAACATGCATTCAAACTCCAGCAGCAAATTCCGCTTACCCGTCGCTCTTCTTGTACAGGCTGCCGTTCCGCTCGGTCCCGTGCTCCTTGTTTCCCTGAGGCTGATGTAAACTATAGGCTGTACTCTGGCGAATTTGTGAATCCTAAAAATGGTCAAGAAGTGGTTTTTCATCCTCTTTAAAAAAATCTGTCTTTTTTTTTTTTTTTTAAATTAGAGAAATGTCCCCTATCGCCACACCAAAAAATGGACACAAGATTCATACCCAGGAATTCATAAACGCCACCTACCGGGCAGCAGAAGGAAATGTCAAACCAGCACTCCCCCAACCAGCTGAAAGAAATGAGCCATCTGGAAGTTAGATTTTACTCGATTAGGAGCCTTAAGTCCCCGATAATGGCAAGAAGCTCCTGGTGTGGCAGAAGCAGCCCTCAAGGAGAAAAGTAATGTGTGGTAGAAAAAGCAGCAATTGTGAGCAAGAAAAACCCCAAAAACAAGGTTCTACCCTTACTTTAGGGGAGTTACTTAAGCTCCCTGCCTCAGTTTCCTCCTTGGGAAATAGGAAAACAATACCAGCAAAATGGTAAATACAGTGAGGTCTGAGTAAGATAACACATGCGAACACTTGGTATATAACAGGTGTCGAACCATATTCCCTTCTTGACTCATCAACCCCGCATAGGGGCCAGAGTACTGGACCTAACTGTCTTAGCCTCAAGGTAGACAGTCCCCCAGTGTGGCGGACTCAGCCTTCAGCTTCTTAAGGGCAAGGGCCGTCAATGAAACCCTGGGCATCCAATGGGTGCTCAACTATTTAACAGGTGGTATCGGAAGCCCCGAGCTGAGAGTGGAAAGGAGCTGTCCAAACTAGCACTGGGAGCTCTGGCAGACATAAGGAACCCGGGGGAGCAAAAGACAAAGAGTTCACTGGCCCACTGTTTATTGAGAACGTCCCACCCAGACCATTTCATAAGGGAGGAAACAGAAACACAATGAAAATAAGAGATTTACTTAAGATGCAGAGCTTGTCAGGGCCAGACAGGAGAATGGAAGGGAATTCCACCCCCCCCCCCTCGAAGCTCCTTCCATGAGCCATCACCAGAAGGTGGCCCAAGACACAAAGGCCAGGTCTCATCTCTCCCGGCAAGCAGGTGACCATCCTTGGGGAAACCAAGGCCAAAGGATGCCAAACAATGAAGGAACTAATGCTTGACAATCAGTGTTATCTGAGCCGAGAATATAAGTGCTCAGGAAGTGAAGAGCCAAATGGGGGAAACCAAGGGGGTCTGGAGGGAGGGAGTTTTCAAGATGAAAGCAAGACCAGGCTTGGCAGAAGTGGCAGCTGTGGGCATCCTCCACGGACATCAGGACAGCCAGTGTAGCTAAGATGAAGTGGGTCCACTGGGAAAGGGACAGACAGGCTTGAGCCGAAGTTCGGACTTTATCTGAAAGCAACAGCAAGCCACCTGGGTTCTTGATAGTTTTGAAAGCTCTTGAACATATTTAAGGTTTTGATGAGAATCATCTACGGTCTCTTTTGTCATTTAGACTTTAGCTGTCACATCTAAGAAGCCACTGCTTGCTCCAAGGTCACGAAGATTTACACCTGTTTTCTTCTAAGAGTTTTGCAGTTTTAGCTCTTATGTTGACATCTTTGACCTAGTTTCAGTAAATTTTTTATTACGGTGTGAGGGAGGGGTCCAATTTCGTTCTTTGGCTTGTGGCTATCCAGTTGTCCCATCATCATTTGTGAAAAAAAACCATTCTGTCCTCACTGAACTGTCTTGGCTCCCGTATTGAAAAATCAACTGGCCGTGAGGGGTAGGGCTTATTTCTGGACTTTCGATTCCATTTCAATGACCTGCAAGTCTAGGCTCTGTTGGTGCCACACGGTCTTGACGACTAGAGCTTTGTGAGGAGTTCTGAAGTCAGAAGTGTGACTCCTCCGACTTCTGTTCCTTTTCAAGACTGTTTTCACTATTCTAGGTCCCTTGCGTTTCCTCATGAGTTTTAGAATCGGCTTGTCAATTTCTCTACAAAGGCAGGGGGAATTTTGGCCCCAAATCTGCAGACCAATCTGGGGGCTATGGCTGTCTTAACTTTATTAAATCCTCCGTTCCATGAACATGGTTTGTCTAGCACTGATTTTTTTTAACTGTGAAATACATCTGGGACAACTCTGCCAAAAAAAAGAAAATTAAAAGAAAATCTTGATCTGAGAAATCAGTAATGTGCTCGAGCATCCCATTACTGAATGGACCACAGAGCCTCAACGAGCAGACCGAAAATAGGAGAAATGTCCTCATTCTTCACAACAAGTTCACGCAGCACTCTTGCCTCCAGACACCTGGGGCAAACAACTCACTCATCAGGTGAGGATGGTGCCAGTTTCCACACTCTCTCAGAAGGGCGGGATATTAGCACCAGAAATCCAGAGCAAACCCAGCTTTACACATCGCTGGGAATAAACACAGGGGAGAAGCAGAGGTGCAGCTCACCTCTACGAATCTCTGTGCAAGACTAAAAATAAACCTGTCAAAAGACCGAATTGTACAACCAAGATATACGACTACTGATTTTGAGGGGGTGGGGGGAGAAGGAGCCCGCACAGAGCAAATGGTGGAGTCACGCGACAGCACTGCTCAAGGTGTTCGTGCCAAGCACAGTGACGAGAGCTCTCGCAGGCCTGGGGCCCAGAACAAAGGGCGTTCCTCCTTCCAGCAGAACTGGACTCTGCCAGACGTTAAGGAAGAAATTACAGTTTTTACTCTTTGGACCAGGCGCTTCTTGAATCAATTAAAAAGTAGAGGAAAATCTGAAGCTGCACAATTTACAATGTGTAAATCAGAGGAATATAATCTGACAGAAAACTGAAAATGCTTTCACGCTAGGTATTTCAGCATCTTCAAGGTGACTTGTAGGTGATCCAACAAAAACAGCCCTTCTTCACCTGCCCACACGGGTATTTTATACAAGCCTGGTCAGGTGAAGGGGTAAAGAACGAAGTCTGCCTCTTCACATAGCCAAGACTGCAGTTCAATGGAATATAATCCAAGGGATTATATATGCCTGTACTTCTGGGAAGAAGAATCTAACAGAGGCCGAGGTGACTGGCCAGGGCTGGGGTGGGGTCCATATCGCCCTGACTCTTGGAGATTCTCCAACATACTCTGTACTTCCCTAGGACGCCAAGGATGCCCTAGAACTTGACTGAGTCTCACCACGTGGAGATGAGATCTAAAGCACATAGGTTAGTTAGGTGGACCTTCGAAAGTCTCTCCTAAGATCTGTCAATATGCACACATCCTCTCTCCTGTGACATCCAGACACGGTCTCAGATCTCAGGCATCATCCATGACCTTAATGGCTGTGTGGCCGTATGAAATGTTAGCCACTGGCCCTGCCAAGGCAGACTGCCCAGGCGAGCAGCAGACTTAGTATTTGAAATGTTCAAGGATGGTGGGGGGAGGGGGGGAGAAGAGTGATGATACTGCATATATTATACATATAAAAGTTTACTCATGAAATCAGAAGGATCCCAAAGGTCACTAGGACTTGAGGTCATAAAAATGTATACACTTTCTTTGTCCACCTCTTAGTCTATTCAGACAATTCTTGTGATGAATGGATTGCCAAGGAGTCACCCCTGGGCACTTAACATTTCTCTACCAAGGGGGAGCTGTAATGTCCACGTACATCCCAAGTTCGTCCAAGCACCTTCTCAGGCTACAACAGGTGTGTCTGTCCACATGGACACGGCCTGGAGCAAGAGGCTTTGCTAAGCAAGCTCTGAGCTGCGGTATAAGGACATCACTTTCTCTAGTCTCATGACCACACATTCCCCATTACTTCTGGATAATTTTTAAGATTCTGTCTGATATAAGCTATTATTAAAGTCATATAACCTAGCTAAAGGGAATACGCTTGCAATGGGACAGACAGCTTTCAATCCTGGCTCTGACACTACTAAGCGGGCTCCAGCAAGTACCCTTCCCCCCTCTCAGACTGAAGCTGTTAACTGTGGACTGATACGACCCACCCTGCAAGGGTCTTGTCTGGATTACTGCTCACAGCTACAAAGTGCCTGGGAAGACCTGAGAAGTGAGGCGAGTAGGAATGGCCAAACTACAGAGCAGATCCCGGGACACAGTGAGGGGTCAGGACAGTCAGGTGCTAGGTGAAGGCGGGGAGTTGGGAAAGTGGGGGGAGTAGTCTAGATTGGGGTGTGATGACTCCTAAGTCAAGTGGGCAGGGGGCAGGAGTGGGGCCAGCCATGAAGACAAGGTGCCAGATCACAAGCCGACAAGACAGGGTCAAGTGGGCAGAAGGACAACCTATCAGAGACAACACCACTAACAGCCGTTACTCTCCAACCACCAAGCAGTGGGGAATTAGGTTTTCTGGGTTTTGGGGTTTTTTGTTTGCTTGTTTGTTTGGGTTTTTTTTTGCCCATTATGGTTCCTCAGCACCTAGGAACACAGTATTTGCTGAATGAACGAATGAACTAGTACCTGTTTATAAAGACACTGTGTTGTGTGCCTTATAGAAACTATCCCTGAGATCTCGTAACAACCGTGGGAGGTGGCAGCATCATTCCTGATTCAAGACAGACAGACTGAGGCGTGGAGAGGTCGGGTACCTTGGTCCAGCCTTCCTGGTAGGAAGCGAAGACCCACGATTAATCTACACTCTCTGCTCTGCTAGACAGCTACCCGGGTGAAGTTTCTGTCCCGGTCAGAAGCTGGCCCACCGGCCCCACCTGCTGGGATGCGGACTGACTCTGAATCATCCTCCAAACTCCCATTCCTGACACACACTCGCCTCCCCCATGCTGGGGAGACACCCATTCCTGGAGCCATCCTCACACTGTACCCCAATGACTTTCTGGCCCCACGGCCCGATTATGAGCACCGTAAGAGGTAAGAGCTGCATCTATGATATTCTGTGTGTGGCCGCGGTGCCTGGCTTACATCACTGCTAAGGGAATGGGAGTTGACTATGTGACTCAAGGAACGAGTCTTCCATGGAGGGTGGACTGATGGCCAGTGTCAGGCCACCTGGGAGCTTGGCAGGAGAGGCAAGGAAGCCACCTGGCCAGAGGGTTGGGACTCAGGCCAGATCCCGGCACGATAAGATATGCCAGCCGAGACCAGAAAAGCCGGCATCAGAAGAGAATTATGGCCATGGTGGACCTCTGCTCCCTGGACAGTACATACCATTCAAACGCACTCCCAGCACACAGGGACACTCGAAAAGGGGGAGCAGAGAGCTGACATGAAGAGAGACCACACCTGAGGTATCCACAGAGGGAAAATCGCTGTGGCTTCAGCACTCAGGCTCCCAGAGGTCGAGCCCCCCTGCTGGAGGCACGAGCCTGGGTTCTCAACATCCAACAGCTCGGAACCCACATGCCAACAATGAGGTTCTGGCAGAGAATCTGTCCCCCAGGACTCCACAGAGAGGGGACTCACAAGGGAAGGGGAAGCAAAGGGCTCGTGCAAAAATCAGCAGTACTGATGGGCTTTACCTTCAGAGAAGGGACCTTTCCCAAGTCCTAAAACCGTGGTGCAGATATAGGTGCTCACTATACAATTTTTCTAACTCTTCTGTAAGTCTGAAAAGTTTCATAATAAAATAGTGGAAAAAGTCAAACAGTAGAATCTTCTTTACAGAGAGAAGAAATGTTAAAAGAATACAAATGTCAGTGATACAGAGGTGTGGGGGCACTGGGGTCATAATGGCACAGGCTCCTTTCCAACATGTAGCTACAGGGTAACAAAGAGAAGTGGCCCAAAGCTGCCATATGCAAGAGCCACACTCTTCACTTAGACCAAATGATTAACGTTTGAGATTTACAGGAAGGAAACAGGATAGGGGCTCCCCCCAACCATCAATGCAGTTTCCTTAGGGCATGCTACCTAACTTTTATGGACTGAAATTATGGAGTAAGAATTTTTATACCATTAAATGAAAACCATAAACACTGGGGCTCATGGGTGGCTCTGTCAGCTGAGTATCCCACTCCTGATTTTAGTTCAGGTCACAATCCCACGGTTGTGGGATGAGCCCATGTTCGGCTCCTTACTGAGCATGGCACCTAAGATTCTCTCCCTCCCTCCTCCTCTCTCTCTCTCTCCCTCCCCCTGCCCCTTCCCCTTCTTGTGCACACTCTGTCTCAAAAATAAAAACAAAAAACCATCAATGCCTTCAGTTTTCTAAGTCACAAGGAGAATCCAAAAAAGGGGTTGAGAACTAAACAGTGCCCAACGTTCAATTCTTGCTGTGACTGGAAGAACACGAGACAGAACCCCAATCATAAAAATTATTTAGAAATACATAAAATTCCCCTTATACACATTTGTTTCTTCCTGGCGGTGCCCACAGACCATCCAATCTAGGGGATACGTCATCAAAAAGCAACGCAGAGTGTAACACAGCATACAGTACAATCACAAGCCAGAGACCGGACAGTTCGATGTTTGGGCAGAAAGCCAAAAAGGGGCGCTAAAAGGGTTCTTAGGAGCCTCTGTGCAGTCTAGGGCAGCTGGGCGGGTCCAGAGAAACGCACAAACATAACAAACCATAAAGACTTATGATCTGCGCTGGCGGACCTGTTACACTTCTCTGCAAAGCTATAAATAACCAGCTGACAACAGCCAGTTTTCCCAAACCTCCTAATTCTGCACAGCCAAAGCAAACACAGCCTTTGCACTGCACCCGGAGGACCGCTCGACTCCAGCATCTGCTCTCCTTCATTGTAAACCTGAGCCTCACTTCAAGGGACCGGTACTCCTTTGCAGCCAGAGTGGCTCTCAACCACTGCCAGCGCCGCACGGAGAGCCGGCTGCCTCCGTGGCGCTGGGACTCCCACACCCAGCACCACCTCTTCCGGCCATCAGTAAGCCCGCTATTTTCCCCACACTCCAAGTTCTTTTTCTCCTCCTTCTTCTTCTTCTGCTCATAGTCCACGTGTGGGAATACCAAAGTGTCAGGATCTATATTCTCCATCCTGTGGGTAACTCTGAGCCCTCAACACAGAACCGCTATCTGCCAATCTCTCACTTGGCTGACCCACGCTTACCAGGAGCCTGGTAAACGAGCAATACGGTACAACGTGAGGGCTGGCAAGGCGCAGAAGGCGGGAGGGCAGCCTCACACTGCTCAAGGTCTAGCTGGAGATAAGAAGCCTCTGTGCACGTGGAGACACAGCCAACAACCCAAGAGGAACATGTCGTGATTGAAATCACACAAACTCAGATCACTGGGGCCAGGGTGAGCAGATGCCGTCTCCAGGGACAGGTCTGGGCATGGGCGAGACGGACGTGGAGACTTCAGCTAGGCAGTGGGGGGGAGGGGGTTCACCTCACTTCCACAGAGGAACAACGGCAAATGCATGAACCATAAACGTAGAAATTCTCCATTTCATTACCGTCTGTGCACTCAAATTCATTTGCCTTTAATAAAACCCAGAGAAAGGGTTACAATTAAAAATACCATCGGCCATTATTAACAGATGCATGGAAGAAACTAATTCTTTAAGTTTATGAAAAAAGCATGCAAAAGTCTCCAATTTATGAAAATACTGAACTACTTACTCTCCTAGACTTCGGTCACAAAGGTAAATGCATTTGGGAGAAAGACAACAATATTCAGTTACAGTACAGGAACTTAAATCGGAGCACCTCCACCCCCCACAGTGAACATCACATTCTGCTACGTAGTTCAATAGTCATTCATCTAAACTTCACTAGTAATACATTTAAGTAACATTCCCCTATGTACAAGGAAGTGGGTTATGTTAAATTCCCCATTGTAAAATCCACTCTATAACAAATATGCCATACAATTCCCTTAAAAATGTACTTTTTGGTATTTTTAAAATAAGCCTCCAAAAAGCAAATTGTCGCTGTGAACGTGTCAGCAGGTAGAAAAGGACAGAGCTGAGGCCAGAGCAACTGAGGTTTCCTGCTCATCCAAATGCAGCTGTAAGAAAACGCAGCTCCCTGGTTTTCGGAGCACGGTGTCCGGGCTGGAGGACTCAGGTGGCCACCTGCTGATGCAGAAAAGGACAGAGTCCACGGGCGCCGGGCACGGGAACCACGAGGTTCCAGACAGAAACTCAATGGCATAAATAGTGAGTATCTGAGTAACGGAGATGTCAAGAGCGACTCAAGAGCAAAAAGGGGTTTATGAGACGTGAAGAAGCTACACCCACAGAGCAAAAAAGGCTTTATACGCTGCTGTGAATGCCACACCGCCAGCAGATGCTATGCAATAAACAGATCTAAAAAGATGGTTTTATAAAACCAAACTCAAAAACCAAACTGAAAGCTCGGTGGAGGCTGACAGAGCCCGAGAGTGAACTGTGAGCAGCTGGAGGACCTGAATGTCACGTTCTTCAGACCCAAAGCCCCCAAGCCAAAGGTGTGAGAACAGCAATCTTTCAAAATTAAATCCCCTCACCTCTTTCTGTTCAACCTGCAAGGCTGATTTCAAAATATCGCGAAGCTGTATCAACTGCCTTCTTTCTTCATCCTGGGCCTGCTTGATCTTTAAAACACAAAACAAAGCAGAGAGAAGCACAAACAAGGCACAGTGAGGTGCTGGAGGTCACAAGGCACCTCCACCTAAGCCCCTCAAATGCCCCCTCCCCCCCAATATACCCTCCCCCAACCAAGACGGAGGACGGGAACGGGGGCTCCGCACTCCACGAGGCACCGTGAGGCCATCGGCGTCGGGGAGGCACAGACCCGAACACAGGGGCGCGCAGAGGCAGTGTTTAAGTCAAAGCACTTGCTGCATAAAATCCATTTCAACGCTTTGGGGGGTGGGGGGGATGCTCACTGTGTGAAGGTCTGTTGAAAGTGTCTCAATGGAAGGCTTGAGGCTCTCAACTGCTTTCAGTCCATCCTGGAAAAAGCTAAGAGGAAAAAAGAAGAAACACAGTGTCTCACAAAAGAGGAAACAACGTTGTTAGATGGAGAAAATACTTCTTTAAGGGAAAGTGAGTGAAATCATTATGTAATCCCCGGGGGGAGAGACTGTGTGAACCAAATTAATCAGGCACACAAAGAATAAAATGGCACTTAAAACTGCCACAAGTGACAGAAAAGGAACGGCAACAAATTCGTGGCCCGGGGGAAGGGAGCCCTGTTTTCAGTGTGTAATATGGGACCAGGACCCTCCTGACAGCAGAGTGGGGGCTCTGGTTCAGCAGCAGAAGAGAGTGAGGACAGAAAAGCAGGGGTGCAAGAGCAGCACACTGAAGCCTCCTGCTGACAGTCCAGGGCCACGCGGGAGAGAGCGCGGGGAACGGCCCAGCCCGTCTGCAGCGTGCGGTGATGTGGCCGCAGGGCCGGACCTCAAAGAGCGAAAGGAAACTTTTGTTTTCTTGTTAAAGCTCAGAACTCCACGCTTGTGAGATCATTTATAGTGAGTGAACAGAAGCCAGACAGGTCTTCCTGCGGAAGGGCGGGCTGATGCTCAGCACTGCCTCTGAAGTAGGTTGTGTACAACCCTCTTGAGAGAAATGAAGAAATGGCTTCCCCGCGAGCTCAGGACACAGTTCAAAACCTGTCACAAGGCCTGTGGCACCCACGTGACTCGGCTTCCGCCTGTGTCTCCGGGCCTCAAGTAGCACCACTCGCCCCTTCCATTCACTAGATTCCAGACCTACCGGCAGTCTGTCTGTGGCCATCAGACCCCTCTTGCCTCAGGACCTTTGCATATGCTGCGTCTGCTTTCTAAAAACTTCTCCCTGCACATACCTTCTTTTTCGCCTGGATTATTCCCAACCACTCTACACTCAAGTTTTAAGTAAAATAATCACTTTGTTAGTGAGGCTTCCATGGCCCCCTACTTTAATGACAGTCTCCCTGCTCTATTCTCTGAGCATTCGGTCTCTTCCTTCACAACCTTGGCATGGCTACCATTATACAGTCATAAGTGTGACTATTTAAAATACACCTGCCCTTCCTTAGATCTGCAGCTCTGGAGGGTAAGGACATGGTATCCACAAAGCCTGGCACATTTCAAGCACACAGTATTTGTTGAATGAAAAAACAAACTAATGAAAGAAGGACTCTCCAGCTTCGGCCGGATTATTGGAAGATGGCGATCTTCAAAACGCGAGGTGACGGTTATCCCTTCTAAACCCAGCAGGCCCTAGGGGCCTGCCCACGTGAAGTACAGAATGAACAGGAGGGGTGATAAAAGCAGCACAGCATGACACTTAATGCGGTAATTCCAAGGAGGAAGGGAGAGGAATATGTAATTACAGGACGTGGGTTATGAACCGTTACTAGCCAGGCAGCGAGAATCACAGAAGCTGTGCTAGAATGTTCTCGCCTGAATTTGCAGATACAGGCATAATTCTTTATCTTATTTTTTCATTCCTGTATTTGGCCTAAGTCACGTCAGAGTGTAAGGAACAGTGCTCCACGTGTCTGCATCCGCCGTCAGGGCGGAGGGGCCGTGCCTTCCACCCCGTCACTGTGGCCGCACACAGCAGGCACTCCTCTATGTGGGAAAGGAGACCTGGAAGCCCACATGCTTGAATGGGGAACTGAGCCTCTCCCCTGCGGTCACCAACTCCTCCGGATCTCACGCTCTACTTTAGTTACATTTTTCCTTTATGGAAACTATCTCCTCAATCACTCCAAGTTCTTGTGGAAGAAGCAGGGAGAGAGAAAGAGATGGGGAGAGGGAGGGAGAGAACACGGAGAAGGAGCGGGAAAAGTAGCACAGGAGGCTGGCACAGCACGGCCCTGCCCCTGGGGCCCCACAAAGGGGAGCAGGTGCACAGCTCCGAGAACCTCTACGCCTGCACCGTCCCTGGAGAGGAGCGCCCTGTTGAGGAGGCAAGTGCCCAGAACTCAGACACAGGTTTTCCGGCACACACGTCACTTCCAGCATGGCCCTGGACGGTGCGCTTGGAGTAACAATACAAATTTGGGTTTAAGGTTTGGTTCTTTTTTTTTTTTTTTTAAATTGAGAGAGAGAGACAGAGCATGAGCAGGGGAGGGGCAGAGAGGGGGAAACACAGAATCTGAAGCAGCTCCAGGCTCCAAGCTGTCAGCACAGAGCCTGACGCAGGGCTCAAACTCACAAATTGTGAGATCATGATCAGAGCCAAGGTCGGATGCTTAATCAACTGAGCCACCCAGGCGCCTGATTTGGTTCTTATCTTTGTAATCACCCAGCCGATTCTGACCATCTACCTAGAACACCTCCTCCCTCTGACTGTCAAAATCCCAATCATTCCATATCCTCCGTTTTGAGGTGAGTTTTGACACCTCGGTGTACCCTCCTTGGCTTCAGGGAAAGCATCAGAGACAAGGGCTCTGTCATTGCTTTGCCACCAGCCACCACTGTGACACTTTTTTCCTTTTTCAAGGTTTTATATTTAAGGAATCTCTACACCCAACGTGGGGTTCAAACTCAACCCGGAGATCAAGAGCTGCTGGCTCCACCGACTGAGTCACATCCCATCGCTGTGACACTTCTAAGTTACAAACCCCAGCACACTTTTCTCGGGCTGACTCACCCAAGCTTCGATCAAACAACGTTTGCCATCAACATTACCAAATACCAATTTTTGTTTGTTCGAATTTTGTTTCTCTACCCAGCCTGACCAAGCTCTCAAGCCTTTAAAACGCAGCCGTTGAGTGAGACTGAGTCTTCAAGCTCCAACCACGCAGGTGGCCTCTGCCTCTCTCACTGCAGGGTTCACAAGAGCACCCCATCATCATGGCCCAAGACCCGCCTGCACTGTGCGCCCTGGCCCTGCCTCTCAGGACAGCACATGTGTCCAGGGCACCACACCTGTGCCTCACCCAACACGGTCTCCCAAGTTCCTCAGGTCACAGCTGGTCAGGGTGGTTCCCAGCAGGACACACAGTGCACAGCCACGTGGCCCTTTGTCCCGTGGCCAACTCGCTCCAGCTCCACATTTCATCCCCCAGAATACGGATGAGAAAAGTCAAAGCTGTGCACATGATGTGAAGAACATGCAGTGCACACACACACACACACACACACACACACACAGGAAGTAATGGAAGATTCATCATTTTTAAAGGTTGCTGAGCTCATGCCCATAAAAGGCCAACTAGTTCACTTTTCCACAAGTGGTCTGTTGCTACCCAACGGATCAGTTTGGGCAAAATAAAGAGAAAAAAGGAAATCCAAGAATAGCTTCTTAAAAATAAAATATTAGCAAGGAAGCGACCCACTTCCTAATCTGCCTCACACAAGGGTACAAGGACAAGTACTGAAGAAGTGATTTGTACGTTAATCACAAAGTTAGGATTTCGAGTCTCTATACAATAATTCACTTTGGAAATTCTACAGATCAGAGAGGTCTGTTTTCATCCTCTGAGGCTCTTTCCAAGCCCGGAGCTCTTCTTTTAACCTACAATGGGTCACAAGGCATATCTTCCTTTGCACTTTGACCTCAACTGCATCAGAGACGCAGTCACCAAAGCTGTAGGAAGGCCAAAGCTAAGTTCAACAGTGCGATTCACCGCTGCAAGTATGCGCCAGGTGAATGCAGCACACACTACGGACAGACCAAAGAACTGCCACGGCCCCTTTCCTTAAAGAACATACAGTTGGGTGGAAGGCACGCCACAAGGTGAAAGACGCCATGCTGGATACAGAGGAGGTATGTGGGAGTATCGTGACGATGCAGAGGGAAGAGGAGTCATTCCATCGGGGGAGGACCAGGTGACCTCAAAGTGGCAGCTAGGCTCGAGGCAGGTGTTAGGGATGAACCGAAGCCAGGAAAAGGCACAGAGGGAGCAGCGGGGCGTTCTAGAGAGGGGAGCGGCGTGTGCAAAGGTACAGCACCGGGGGGCACAGCCTGTTTGGGGAACAGCAAGCAGACAGGTTTGGCGATTCAACCTCCAAAGATTTCTCCCATCAGTCATGCCCCCCACGGGCACTGTCCCCAGTCTAGGCCAAGGCATTGTCACCTCCGGGCTGTGCCGGGACAGGGCTGTGGGCTTAAGTGATCGCCCACACCCACTCTTGGTTCCTCGTTAAAGCAGAAATGGAATCGAGAAGCCTTCCCAGAGGTTTCCCACCAACTCCCCTCTCCTCTCCTCCCCTCCCCTCCCCGTTCCACAGTTTCACAGCCGTGCCGCCACTCTAAAACCGTTACACACATCACGTCTTTACTATTTACCCACCTCATAGGAACCAGGAGATTCATGAGTAAGAAGTATCCCCAGAACCCCAAATAGTGCCTGGCACATAGTGGGGGAGCTCCATATGTGCTGGATGAATCCCCTGCTCAAATCTTCCAAGAGCTTCCCCCATACATTTAGGATAAAACCTAACCCCCAACACAAGCCTCCTAAGGCCGTCCACGTCTCAAGGCTTTTCCATCTAGTTTCACGTCCCAAAACCCTCCCTTCCCTCATTGTGCTTAAGTCACACGAGACTTCTTCCTGCCTGGAGACCTTGACTTTGCCTGGAATGTTCTTCTTCTACCCCTTATCTGCTTGATCTTTAGATCTTGGAATCCATGTCTCCTCAAAGAGGATGCAGCTATAGCACGAAGGGCGTGAGGATCTACTATATCCTAGGCCCTGTGTCTCGCGGCTGGAGGATACAGCAAGGAACGGGGGGAAGGAAAAAAACAAGAAAGCCCCAGTCCCTGCCTTCAATCTTCATCTAAATCAGCTCCTTCTATTATTTCTTTGATTCTGACACTTCAGAACACGTTTCAAATGTGCGGCATAAACCCATGTGCTGAAGCTCGCCTGCCTGCCTATTCGAGCAGGAACATGTCTGTGACAGACAGTGTCCTTCCCCGGCACCCGGGACAATGCCAGACATACAGCACACACTGTGAGCAGGGACGAGCTGGCGACCGGGGAATGTCAGGACCAGGGGTCGGGCTGCAGCGGGAGGTGAGCAGGAACAGACGCGCAGCGTGACGCGGCCTGGGACACGGGGCTCACGTGTGGGCCAAGCGGAGGGCGCGAGGTGGCTGCAAACGCGGAGGCATCTCCCTCTCTCTCTCTCCCGCACTTGGCCTCCTCTGCTCATTGCAGTCGCTTGGTTTTCAGGGGTAACTAACAAGGCAAACTATCTCCGTAATTTAACAGCTAATTTCCTTTAAACAACAACAACAAAATGTGTGAATCATGTGTTAGATCTAACGGGTCTGTCCCTCTGTAAAAAGAGCAAAAATTAATACATCTGATGATCACTGCAGAGTTTTATATTATTTTCATTTTTTATTGAAGATTCTAAGCCACAAGATTTGCCCTTTTCAAGTGTACCATTCAGTGGTTTTCGTATATTCACAGAATTGTGCCATCATTAGCACGGTCTCATTCTAGACTATTTTCATTACCCCCACGAGCAGTCATTCCCTGCTTCCCCCAAGCCCTGGCAATCAGTCGCCTGGAGACCTGCCTCTTCTGGCCTTTCAAATAGATAAAATGATATTGAATGTGGCCTTCTGTGTCTGACTTCTTTCACTTAGCACGCTTCCAAGGTCTACCCGTGGCACGGCACGTATCAGTACTTCATGTCTTCTACAAAGAGTCTTACATGACTGCTTATTTTCCTCCATACAATACTGCACATCTACCAGAAGCTGCCTTAAAGAGAGAAACATTTGGAATAACATCATAACAAAGAAGAAGAACTTACTTGCATTGGGCATGGAAATATTTGATCAGATTCTGAAGTAAATCCACTCCCTTTTTAATCTTAATTTCATTGACCTTCAGCAGATACTGTTAAAAAAAAAAAGCAAAAAAGGGTATGTCATAAGCAGCAGAACAGACGCTTGTGAGGACAGACCACCTTCTCTGACATCTTTTACTAGGGGTAGAGCTCATGGCAGATGCTTAATATTTCCTCAAGGCCAGAACTACACGTTTCTCTTAGGTTGGTGCCAGATGAATCATCTGACGTCCAGGTAATTAAGTGCTTAAGTGCCAAGAACTTGGAGTAATAAGATACCATATCGTAACCTGCTGGAAGAAGTTTCCTTGGAGCTGCACAAAGGATGCAGATGGGTGGAATGAACGGTCTCCAACCATTCTGAACGTTTCTGTCCACACCCTTCTGCCCCATGTCCCTTCTCTGGGCAGGTCACATCTGCAATACTAAGTGCTAGTGCTTAGTATCTGAGACTCTTGTTGCTGCGTCTCTAATCATGGCACTTAAAAAAATGTGATTGTTATAAAAAACAAAAAAAAAATTTAATGTTTTATTTATTTATTTATTTATTTTGAGAGAGAGAGAGAGAGACAGAGAGACAGAGTGCGAGCAGGGGAGGGGCAGAGAGAGAGAGGGAGACACAGAATCCGAAGTAGGCTCCAGGCTCTGAGCTGTCAGTAGCACAGGCCCAAAGCAGGGCTCGAACTCACGAACAGTGAAATCGGGACCTGAGCCAAAGTCAGACACATAACTAACTGAGCCACCAAGCATCCCCAAAACCAAATTTTAAGTTGAAATTAGTTAAAGCCATTTTTAACTTGGGCAATTCAGGGACGACCACTAACATCTCAGGAAGCTCCAGGAATCTACAAAACCAGCATCAGGAAACAGATTTGCTCTCTGCTGATGGTTTACAGAGCAAGCCCTCTGTAAGCTCCCCATCCCTTCCACTGCCAGGACATGGTATGCAGAGCCTGAGAACACGCCATCCCCGACACTGGACGCCCCCAAAAGAGAGGCCAAAGCTGCCGTTCAGGCCACAGAGCCCAACAGGAGGGGAAGCTGATCATCAACAGTCAGCCACAAAATCTCAGTGTCCTACACCAACCTCCTGCATGCCCCCCCCCTTCTGCTGTCTCCTATTTATTCACTCTTAACAGAATAAGACTTTGGCAATGGATTGAAACGGTTAAGTAGTTAACAGAATGCTCGGCAACGTCTCAAAATATAAAATGTGCATCTTTTGATATACTCTATTTCTAGGAACTCTTTCTAAGAAGATGATCCTAAAAGTTTACAAAGATGAATAGAAAACAAGGTTCATTGCAGGGTTGCTTGTAAAAGTAACAAATGGCAACCCAGATGTAATGGATGGAAAATTAAAGTCTGGTGCAGCCACACAAAACCTGCTACGTAGCCCTGACACCAATAAAGCAGGGCCTTGCGACACGGAAAGGTACCCGTGACATACTGGTGACTCAAATAATCAGGATATAAAGCACCAGTAGAAAATGATCCCGTTTATACAAATTATTTTTATGAATGTACACAGATACATGAAAGATGTTTAGTTCAATGTCAAAGTACCTATTTTTCAGGATGATTTTAAATTTCATATATACAGACTAATTTTTAAAAGTTTTTTATTTTTATTTTTTAATTTGAGAGAAAGCACGTGCATGCATGCATGAGCAGGGGAGGGGCAGAGGGAGAGAGAATCTCAAGCAGGCTCCCCACTCAGCACAGAGCACAATGTGGGGCTCGATCCCACAACCCTGGGATTATGACCTGAGCCAAAATCAAGTGTCAGATTTTCAACTGACTGAGCCACGCAGATACCCCAAGAGTGCGTATTTTTATAATCACAGAAAAACAAGATGGGGTCTCTTCTACATTTTCCATCACCAATGCTCCACACCCCCTATTTATGGCACGCTGAGTTTCTCTGTAAAATTCATTTTGAAGAAAAAGTTCCAGAGCTTTGAAATAAACACCTGCAAGCCAGTCTTCTAGATTAGATCTTGGGCAGCTCGACTTTTAAACACCTAAACAACAGCAAGCACTTACAGACCTGAGGTCCTCAGGATGAGGGACCAGTCGAACAATTTTACCACGATTGATTAACTGCAGCATCTCCTCTGGAGGTGCAGGATCCTGGGGGGAACGCTTTTCAGACATTCTTCCCGCACGGAGAGCCCCTCCCAGCCCACTTCTGTTGGGCCACACTCACGTCCTTCACCAGATGCGTCCTCTTCTGGAAACCCCAGCCATGCCTCTGTTCGTGCACACAGTGCCTGCCTCCGAGAACGGCCGGGTCCTCGAGGCGCGGCACACGCTGGGGCTGGGGCCTACCTGGGGGCTGGCTCGGCAGGTGGCTCCCACATCATCAACACAGTATGTTTCCAATAAAATAAACTATTCTACCAGTGCACATGATCCATTCGCCAGAAGACGAAAATCGAAGAGTGCAGGGCACCTAACTCAGAAAGCAACGCGCTGCTCCCACTTCAAAGAAACACTAGTAATGCGCCAATGGAGTCTCACAAGTCACTAAACATTTTAAAACAAGCAGTCTTTTGCAGAGTTTAGGCAAATGTATTTTCTTCTTACTACAGCTTAAAAAAAAGAGCATAAGCCAAACACATATACACACACACACATATGTTCCAAATCCATTTTTTATAAAACACTGCTACTTAATTTTACCCCAATTACATAAAAACAATACTTACTATTTGTGTACCACACAGCAATTTCCTATGTCCGTCTCATATCCTCTGGGCTGATTCCTTCAACACCGTGAGAAACCAGCCAGGCAGGCATTGTTATATAGGAGGTTTATAAAACAACACATATCTAAAAACATCCACTCTCCTATCTACAGTAAGACTGAGCTCAGCTGACTTTCTAAATAGTCGCTTAGTGAATAAAAAGTAGCAAAGGAAGAACAAAAGAACAAAGATGACAGGAGACTTAAAACAACAAGAAAAGTAAGACAGACGTAAATCCAGCCACGGCAATGGCAACATCAGTGTGAAAGGATTAAACAATCCCATCAAAAGGCAGAGACTGTCAGACTGGATTTAAAAAACGCTGTCTACAGGAAACACACTTTAGATTCACAGATACACTGCAGGTTGAAAAAGGAATCCGCGCAAAGAGAAGCGAAGAGCGCTGGAGCGGCCGTACTAACATCAGACTAGTACCACCTCCTTGATCCCGGGACTGCCTCTCCTCCACTGACCACTGAGGAGATCGCTCGGGGAACAAAGACCGTTGAAACATACTCCTAGGATGTTTCCAAAAGCTGAACTCCCGCTGCAATTAACAAACATTCTGAAATCAACGAGCGCTTGTGGAACAGCTCTGTGGACCGCTCATGGGGACGCAGCCAGCGTCAGTGCCTGGTCACAAGCGGTGCCCACGCACCGTCACACTTAGAACTTAGGTCTGCACCTGCTACGGCACAAACGCCATCAGGTACACGGCTTCCCCGGCACGCCAGGAGAACAAACCCGCAGGCAGAGGCGGGAGTGGTTTCCACACGCCTCTTTCACAGAAAGACCCACCAGCAAGGCATAGAGAGGCTGAAGGCAAAGGCCTTCATGACTGGTTTCTGCAATTTTCCGGCCCCGAGCCTCCAGCAGGGAATGTCCCAGAGTGTCAGCACTGTTTCCCTCCCCCTCTCCGAGACAAGGGCTCAGGCTGCAGACAGGTGCTCCCCAGGGCCTCTTGCCTCGATGACTGAACCCGGGAGGAGGCACTTCTGAGGCAGGCGGCTTGGGTCCCCATGGCGCTCTGTCACACATTCATGCACGCACTCAGACCCGCAGGGGGCCCGGCTGCATTTTTTTCCAGCTGACTTCTCCCTGGCCTCCTCATGGATTCCACTGGTACAATGCGAGTCCACATGCTTCATTAAAAACCACTAACAGAGGAGTGTTTTAGCGATGTCCCTGTGAGAGGGGAGTCTGAGTATGTAAGGGAGGCCAGCATGGACATTTCTTTAAATTTAGTTTCTTTCCTACCTTTTTTTTTTTAGTTATTTTATTTATTGAGTGAGTGAGAGTGAAAGTGAGAGACAGAAAGAGAGAGAATGAGAGATAGAGTCCGAAGCAGGCTCTGCACCATCAGCATTGAGCCTGATGCAGGGTTTGAACTCACAAACCATGAGATCATGACCTGAGACAGGGTCAAGAGTCCGCTGCTTACCTGAGCCATGCAGGTGCCCCTCTTCCCTACCTTTAATTACTGGCTGGGGTTAGATTCCTCTCATCCCACCCTCCTCCAGGAGACTCAGGCTCCCCCAGTAAGAGAAATTGGACAAGTGCCGTCCAATCATGCCTGGGGTGCTCTCTGAAGCCTCGGGGAAGCGTGCCCTCCCCACGGCAGCTCACATCCAATGAAGACTGGAGGCCTGCTCCCACTGTGACCTGCGCCCCTCGGGGCTGGCTGACCCCCTCCACTGTAACCTGCACCCCCTGGGGCTGGCTGAACCCCCCCCC
>NW_027551571.1:5289176-5368956 GCF_008692635.1 Crocuta crocuta | reverse complement strand
CCTGCACTCCCCTGGGCTGGCTAACTCCCTCCCTGGGAACCCTCCCCAGCTGTCACCTCGCACATCTGCAGCTGGAAAAGCCGCCGCTCCTTCTCCATCTCCTCGGCAATTTCCGCCCCACTGATTTCGGTGCGAATCATCCCATGCAGCTTGGCGTGCTCCTTCTTCTCCTTCTCAATCTTGGTGCTGCAGGAGAGAAAAGCAAGGATAATTTGAGNCTGCGGGACCAACGTGCATGAGTCTTTGAGAAACAAGACAGCCTCTTACCAGAATGGGAAATGCACGTGGTCATAAGAATGTCACACTGGCCTTTTCTGTTGAGTACTGACTCAAAAAATACTTTCCTAAGCACCTACTTTGTGCCAGGTCTAAGTCAGAAGGTAGAGAGCCTGTTCACACCTCAGAGGTCTCCTTCAGGGCAGTGCTCCATCTGTCCGTCTGTCCCTCCGTGTGTCTGTCAGTGTGCCGGCTGAGCCACACAAAGGGCGCGGTGTGGCAGGAGGCTCCCTCCCTCCTGGGGTTTCCCTGCTACTCTACACCCACCTCCTTGCTGACTGAGGTCATGCCAGGGTTCTGCCTCAACTAGGACAGCGCTCACTGTTGCCAGACAAATCTCACACGTGAATGGTTAGAGTTACCGTTAAAATCTAGCTTAGAATTATTCCAAGCTCTCGCACTCTCGAATTCTGGGATTTTGTGAGTAATCCTGTCCCCGCTCCGTGGACGTATTTCCTGATTTTACAGAATCTGATCTCATTCCCCTTTCAAACCTTTCCCTCTCACAGCCAGAGGAGCCTCGCAGGTAACCCACTTCAAAATCCCCTCCATGCCCCGGGTTCAGAAATGCACAGGAGCAGCTCCTCTGAGGGGCCTGAGGGCGGCCGCAACAGAGGCCGAGTGGAAATCCACATCCTGGCCGTGGCCTGACGGCTCTCCCACTGGTGCACCAGCAGCAAACCACCAAGTCCTGGCTTCCTGTCTAATCGGAGGCCTGGCAAGCCTCCCCTGTCGAGGGCACTGCACTGGGCAGCGGAGGAGGGAGGCTCGGGGCAGGGACAGCAAGCCTGGAGCTTCTCTGGGATGCACAGACCTTCAAGGTGCTCTGAGTGTCATGCTCTATCCATGTCTTATGTGGACTTAACGCCATTAGTAAAATCCAAGATTTGGGGATCCAAGCAACTGCGGGAAGTCTGGGTATAGAAATTTAAGATTTCCAGGAAGGGACAAATATCAAAGGACAAAAAACCAAAGCCCTGGTTTGAGCTCTGTGATCCTTCTCGACTGAACAGATACCCGAGGCTGCTTTTAAAAACAAAACACACACACACAAAACCCCAAGTCCAATTAAATACTTGTGGCGACATCTGGAACAGCTTTCTTCTTCGCACCTCTCACTTTACCAGATGGCTTCATGTTAACGTCTGTCTTTCCCCTCAGAAAACTCTACATTGTTACCCAATGCTCAGTCATTACAAAGCAAACATGAGCCATTTAAAAACATGTTCTATCTCTCTCAACTACTTACAATAATTAAAACCACTATCGCTGCAATCACCAGCCTGATTCTACTGAGCGAGCAGGTGGAATCCTCTCCATGCGGGGAAGGAGAAACTGCGACCGGGAACGATGGCTGCAGTCAACCAGGAGGGGTCCTATCTTCCGGGGGGGGGACCGTGGTGCACATCCAAGAATCAACTGACCCTTTTATTCACATTCTTACAGCAGATGAAGCCATCAAAATAAGGCAAGAGTGGGGAGTTCCAACAAGCTCTCTTTTCTCTCTTTCTAAACCAAAGGATTGGTGCTTTGGAGAAATACAGGCGCAAAGCTAAAAGCAGATGGCTCACGCAAATCGCCAGGAAGATGAAGTCCGAAATTGTGCGACTGTCACAAACAGTGATAAAGCGGAGAAAGCGTTTTTCTAAAAAAGGAAAAGAACTCCCCTCCCCTAACAAAACCTTATCCTTCAGTTAGCTTTCCCGAAAATAACCCTCTGTGCCCATGATGACGTAACAGAAAAGGGACCAGGAAAAACTTGTGTGAAGAGGTCCAGGGCGTCGCTGAATTCAGACACCGAGTATGGATGCATCTGGTGCAAATCACAGCAACACGGTTTTAAGGGAAGTCGTCCCTGGGTTAAGGTTTATTTGAGAAAACATCTTTAAGCTATAAAAGCTCAATTTAAAGTTAAAATCTCAAATTACCTACTAAAAAATGGCAACACTCACATTTTTGTTTCATAGTCCTTCCAAGCTTTATCAAAAGGCTTTTTCAGATCCTGCAAACAGAGAGGCATAAATTAAACAGAACTAGTATTAACTTCCGCGCAGAACAACTTACTTATTCCTAGACTGGCCCCGAAAGGAACATTAATTTCTGTAACAAATGACGCATGCGATCCTAGGAAAAATAAAGAACTTCAAACACAGACTTTTAATTAGATGAGCAGACATGCCAAATGCTCAGAGAGAGAGAGGGAGAGAGCAAGAATCCCACCACATACCCGCAACCCAGCTGGAGTATGAACTCATGGCCCGTTGTTAGACCCAAAACCCTACCCTTAGGATTACTCTAAAATTAAACCCAGAAAAACACTTAATCTGCAAGTATTTTAGTACCTCTCTCTACAAAAAAAAAGGGGGGGGGACTCCAACTTTTTCTAAGAATAGGAGAATCTCCCCCAAGAGATGTAACCTTGACTCAGATCCCAACAAGGAGATAAAAGCCATTCACCTTCTCTTGATTCTACTCTTGTGTCTGGAACGCAGGACCTCATACTCCAATAGAGCCAGCCCCCAACACACTGGGCCACTAGAAATGCTAGCGAGCGGCTCCCCACTATTTATGTCCCCTTCCCCAGGGCTCTTTCATAAGAAAGCACCTCCCCTTTGGGGGCAGAGGCTTAGGTTTTACTTTTTGGCTCTTCCCTGGCCTCACGACAAGGCCGAGGCCCCTAGCGCAGCACCTAAGGCCTTCCAGGAACTAGTCTTTCCCATCAGGGAAGCTTCGTCTCCCGCCCCCGCACCCCCCGGGACACAGGGCGTCAAGCCACACGGAAAGCCTCGGGAGCAAGGCCCTGTCATGCCACGTGTGTCCCGCTGCCCGCCCATTCTATTAAGTCGCCTGGCATGTTCTTTAGGATGCAGGGTCGGTCCGGGATAATGAGAAATGTTCTTCGTGTCCTCCTGGCTTGCCAGGTCCCGTGCTCCCTTGGCCCCGACAGCCCGCCTGGGCTTCTGATGTGCTGGACATGACTGCGAATCAAGTGCAGATCCAGTCAAAGAATCTGATCTCCTAAGAACTGGGGCACAATCATCTGCCTTTCTTCTGACACATCTGTCCGTACCAGGGACACGCTCAGCGCCTGGTACACAGGCCACTCGGGCCGACGCTCCTCACTCACATGCTCACAAGACAGTTCCCACCTGAGGACTCTGTTCCTGAACGAGGAACAGAAAGATAGAGTCGCTCAAGGCTTCCTGGGCCAGATTGTCCTACCGGGAAACCACATCGGGGCAAGGACCTTCTCCCCAGGGGTCAACCAGCCACATGCCCGCCAGAAAACCAGACCCCCTTGCACAGCTTTCCCTGCTCAACGAAAGGGCCTCAAACTGTTTCCAGGGTCGTTCCCAAAGGGGTGTTCTCTCCTTCACACCCCCTCCCCTTCCCATGTCTACAGCACCAGCAAGAGGACCAGAAAGGCCACAGGTCACCACTGGTGTGGCTGAAAGGTGGTGCCAAGGTAGCAAATCAAGGGAAACTAAGGCAGCAGGATGCCATCTCACCATCCCAGTGAGAATGCTGCTGCCCCGACAGGCTGGCATGACTGTGGTGCTCGGTTCCTCAGGGAGCGGGGGTCAGGGTCAGCTCCTTGGGGAGCAGAGGTCAGGGTCGGCTCCACAGGCAGTGGGGGTCAGGGTCGGTCCCTCGGGGAGCAGAGGTCAGGGTTGGTCCTTTGAGGAGTGGGGGTCGGGGTCAGTCCCTTGGGGAGCAGGGGTCAGGGTCGGCTCCACGGGCAGTGGGAATCAGGGTGGGTTCCTCGGGGAGCGGGGGTCAGGGTCAGTCCCTCAGGGAGTGGAGGTCAAGGTCAGCTCCTTGGGGAGCAGAGGTCAGAGTCAGCTCCACAGGGAGTGGGGTCAGGGTCGGTTCCTCAGGGAGCGGGGACAGGGTCGTTAAGGACATACCCCTTTCACGCCTTTCAGGTCCCCCTTCAGCAGACTGTCCAGAGGAAAGGAGATGATGTTGTTCATATTCTGAATCTAAAACAACAAACACACAGAATTCTTATTCAATTTCCTTTTTTTTAATTTTTAAGTTTATTTATTTAGAGAGAAACAGAAAGCACGGGGTGGGGGGGGAGGGCTGTGAGCAGGGGGCACAGAGAGAGAGAAAGAATACTAAGCAGGCTCCTTGCTGTCACTGAGAAGCCTGATGTTGGGCTCAATTTCACGAACTATGAGCTGGTATCAAGAGTCAGACGCTCAACCTATGTCCTTTTTTGTTTTTTGTTGTTTTGTTTTTTTTNTGACCCAAGCGAAAGTCGGACGCTTAACCGACTAAGGCACCCAGGCGCCCTAACCTATGTCCTTTTTAATCTAAAGTCGGAACAGCAAGGATATTCAAGAACACTTGGTAATAATTAACCTTCACCAAAAACCTGGCCAGCACGTGCATGGCTGCTTTTCTCATACCTATGTTCTTTGTGGCGATTTCGTTTTACAAATAAAACTGTAACAGAAAGTCTATTTTTCACAATAACAGCCTTCTAAGTATGAAGTTTGTGGAAAGATTATTACAATGAAGACAAATTATTTCAAAACAACCAATGATGGAACCACTTTATTTTTTTAAAAATTTTTAATATTTTATTTATTTCTGAGAGAGAGAGAGAGAATGTGTGTGTGTGTGTGTGTGAGAGAGAGAGAGAGAGAGAGAGAGAGAGAGACAGCAAGCGAGCAAGCGAGCAGGGGAGGGTCAGAGAGAGGGGGATATACAGGATACAGAACCTCAAACAGGCTCCAGGCTCTGAGCTGGCTCTCCGCACAGAGCCTGATGCGGGGCTCGAACCCACGAACCATGAGATCATGACCTGAGCTGAAGTCAGACGCTTAACCAACTGAGCCACCCAGGCGCCCCAGAACTACTTTAAAGTAGATACCGGAATGGAGGGGTGCCTGGGTGGCTCAGTCAGTTAAGTGTCCAACTTCGGCTCAGGTCATGATCTCACTGTTCATGAGTTCAAAACCTGCATCAGGCTCTGTGCTGACAGTTCAGCGCCTGGAACTCCTTCAGATTCTGCATCTCCATTTCTCTCTGTCCCTCCCTTATGCATGCCCTGTCTCTCTCAAACATAAATAAACATTAAAAAATAAAAATTAAAAAAAAGATACTAGAACAGAACCACAAACTGCTCTCACTCATGGCTCTTAGCTCCTGGGCTATGACTTACATAAGTCTCAGGCTCTCAGATGGCAACTTCCCCAGAATGGCCCCCCACAAGGAAAATCAGAATGAAAAAGAGAACGAGGGGGTGCTTCTGTCTCTTTGTGAATGTGCAGGAGTCAATGTTCTCTGAAAAGAAAGGAGTGTGTGTGTGTGTTGTGTGTGTTGCAGGTGTGGTGTATGTGAGGTCTGGGGTACATGTGGGATGTGTGGTGTGTGCATATCACTGTGTGTGTATGTGGGTGTGTGTACATGTGCAAGCATGTGGTTTGTGTGAAATGTGCATATGTGTATATATAGTGTATGTGTGTGCATGTGGGATATGTGAGATGTGTGTATACATATATAGTGTGTATACATATATAGTATCTGTATGCAGGGTGTGTGTGCATGTGGGGGGGGTGTGTTGCTAGACAAAGGAGATAAATGAGAAAAGGTGGGAGTGGGGTTTTGGGATCCTCTGTTTGTCTCCCGGAAGCAGGAAAGCAAGAGACAGTGACTTGGCCAGCTGTCGCCAACTAACCCCACTAACCCAACTGGAGCCAAAGCCTCCCGACGCACACTCACAGCAACACACGCCAGCAAGGCCGGCCCCGCCAGCTTCCGACGGGGGGAAGCGAAAACACTAAGCTTCAGTCAGGAACGTTAGCGCAGCGACTCCTGTGCTTGGAACCCTGCGGAGACCCCCTCAGCCGCCCAGCTGCAGCCTGAAGGCCTGCTTCCCCTCGCCCCGGGCCCAGGCCACCGCCTGCCATCAACACCGCCGCCAGCTGACGCTGTTGGGCCCGGGCTCCTGGGTCACTCTAGGACACACACACCTAGGTTACGGGCCTAGAACCCAGGAGAGACGAGGACGGGCTTTGGAACCCTATGCATTTATTCTTACAACTGAGCAAATTTTTAATTTTAGTAGAATTAACTTGAATAGAAAGGCCAACTGTAGGCACGATTTTTAAGGCAGTATGAGATCTGATTTTCATACCCCATTTGGTGTATGAAACTTCAAACCAGAGGAAGAAATGGACTTGAAAGCTACTGGTAAGGTGTGTGATAATGCACCCAACTGCCAATCCTGCAAAATAAATGATCAATTAAAGGCTGTCAGTTCAGAAATGCCTTTTTTTTTTGGGTAACTTTTGTCGGTGGCTTACATAATGCCACGTCTGCCACACACCTGGCGGTCTTCCAGGGGACAGTGCAATCAGCTACGACTGGCGACGATTAGCCTTAATAGTTAGATTCCTGAACACCAAGATGCTGAGCTGGAGGCGAGGTCTGAGAGATGACGACTGGGAGGAACGGGCTGGCGAGTAACCTGACAGCTCACACACCGGTTTCCACTGAGGCGGCAGTAAACATGCATGCAGAGCACAGGGCGCCGCAGGCCTGTGCCCTTCCACATCTCCCATGTCTACGGGCACCCACAGGTGGCCATGCCAGCTGCCACCCCACGCCCGCCGTGCCTGCCGGGTCCACTTGCTCTGCCTTTTGGACCAGCTGCCTGCCCACAAACTCCCTGCTCGCGGTTCTCGCCACATGTTCCCGGGCGGCGCTCTCTGCCCCTTCTCTGGACCGAGCCAAAGGCTTCCCCTGCTCCTGGCCACCACCAGCCCCTGGTCCCCGTCTGCTCCCCCACTCCTCTGCAGTTCTGTCAGATTCATCTGGTGTGCTTTCCCTCACAAAGGCTAAGCTCCCTTCTGCCCTCGGGACCCTCCACGGTCTAACCCCCTTCGCCACTTTCATCTCCATATCCAGCCAAGTGGAAGTCTTCGCTGTTCTCTGCTCGTGCTCAATCTGTTCCACCCACTGAGCGTCTTCCCGCAGTCCCTGTCCAAAGCCTTCCCATCCATCGGGCTCCCTCCAGATGCTACCTTCTCCATTAACATCCCCCAGCAGGAAGTGATCCGTCCCTCCCAAATCCTCCAATACTTTCTTTTTAAAGAATTTAGGCACTTGACAGGTTCGACCCTGCTTCATGTCATCAGCCTGATGCCGTACGTCCTAAAGGACGGTAAGCATCCTTCGTTCTCTATTCTCCATGGCACCTAGTGCCGGGCCTGGCCCAGAGCAGGTGCTGGAGAACCACTAATTGAGTAAATCAATATACTTAATATTTTTCTGAGCATCTAATACATAAGAGAATCTAGAGACACATTAATACCTTTAAGCCAAACATCATATAGCAAATGGGCATGTGAATTTATTAGTCCATTCATTGTGTCTTTACTGAGCACATATTTTGTAGACAGCAGCTAGCTAGCTACAAAGATAAACAAAACACAATGTTTGCCATCTCAGAGGAAGAATAAATATCTACACACCAAGCTCTAAACAAAGGAAGTCTAAGACATCCCACATGTAGCACAGTTTACTCTGTACAGACATCAATGGCTCCTTGTGGAAAGAGACAGAGAGAAAAAGACTTCGGCTTGAGCAGCCAGGTGAGCTAATCTCAGTTTGGGAAGGAGGTGACTGTCCCAGTGACTGAGTCTTGAGACACTGTCCTTTCAGCCACACGATCACACAGAGCCACAGCTCAGAGTGAGAGGCACAGGTCAATTTGGTCCTGAACACCGTCCAGAGATAAGCCAAGGTGGCGCCATCTTGGACGAGGCAAGTACAAGACAGGGGCCAGAAAAACACCCCGAAGGGGGGCGTCAGAGCTGTCCGGGTGAAAGGCTGAGCTAAAGGCACCAGCGCAACTCAATCATATAGTGGGCTGGAGAACAAGGTACTTATAGATTAAAAATCTTATTTCTAGGAAGCAGCCTAGTGGGTTTGTTACAGGAGGCATGTGTAAGTACGAATGTACACGTGAAATTGAATGAGGAAAACAAGAGTCCCTATAGTGGCGAGGACAGAACACCACACAATTTGGTTTATAAATCTATTTTAAGACTATTTGTTATTTAATTCAAATACGAATGTAGGTACTGACAGACAGGTATTGGGGCCAGAAAAGGTAAACTAAGCTTTGTATCTAGAGTGAAACCATAAAGTTGAGAAGTGAAAACCTTTGGAGATTCAAACACTGACCGGCTTGCTTTCATTCTACGTACTGCACATGGGGCCCACAGCCTAGTGGTGACCAGGACATTAAAGAGCCCCTACAGCTGCTGAGGAGATGCCCAGGGTCCTCAGGGAGTAACAGGAGAGGAAGCTGAAGAGGCACAGAGAGGCTAGCAGACAAAGATGGATTAGACAGAGCCTCAGTCCCCAGGAATTCACCGTTTAATAGGAGAGACAAAGCCCATAATTAAGTCAGCAAACTGCCATGTGGCTCTTAAGAGCCATAAATAAAGCACCAGAGAATCTCCAAGAAAATTACTTTCAGTCTGGACACAAGGGAAAACTCTGCTGATCAGGGGTCACGTGAGAAAGACCTTTAAAAGAGGGAGAATTTCGTCCTTCAAGACAGAGTGGAGGGTACCCCAGGCAAGGAGCAGTGCGGAGACACAGGCAAAGACACACGTCAGCAAATGAGCAGAGAGAAGGGCAGGGAAGCCCACGCTGGAAAGAGAAGTCTGGATGCCAGATCTACCGAGGCGGTTCTGGCCTTCGTTCTAGTTGAGTTTTCTTTCTAGAGGTACTCAAATGATCTAAAATAAGAAACTATGACTGCTCTAATCAGGACATAATTAGCTTATCACAAAGGAAACAGAAAGTAGACTGGTGGTTGCCTGGGGCTGGGGGTTACCTGTATGAGGACATGAGGGACTGACCTTACTGGAGGCAGAAAACGTCTCCGGGCTGATTTACGGTCATGGCTATGCCAGCTGGTAAAGTGACTACGATCACTGACGTGTATAGTTGAAGTAGGTGAACTTTATGAGATGTGAAATATACCTCAATAAAGCTATTTTTTAAAAGAAATATACAGGGGGTCCTGGGTGGCCTGGTCAGTTAAGTGTCCTACTCTTGATTTTGGCTCAGCTCATGATCTCACGGTTCAAGAGGTCAAGCCCCACAGTGGGCTCCACAGTGATCTCGCAGAGCCTGCTTGGGATTCTCTCTCTCCCTCTCTCTGCCCCTCCTGCACTTCCTTTCTCTTCCCCTCCCCCCAATAAAAATAAACTTTAAAAAAAATGGAAATATACAATTACAAATATGAACAGAATCCCCATCAATGGAGTCATGAATACAGCTTCCGTAGTCCTGGCCACTGGCCTCTGCACTTACACACTCTGCATGTGTAAGCCGCACAGCACAGAAGCATTCTGACTCGGTGAGCATCCCAGGAAATAACTGCTCTGGTCTCTGGTCTCTGCCTGGGCCGGAGAACACGTGCACTAGAGCCCAGATGTTCCGTCTGGGCAAAAGTGCCCTGCAGCACGAAGGTTGGGCTCTGAGTCCTGCCCTGACTTATGTACGCTGGGGCAGCCCCACAGCCCCTTTCTGGCCAGCAAGGGTGTAAACCGCAGCCCAAAGACTACTGCACGTCCTTGTGCTCAGCCCTGGCCTCAATTCATTAGTCATGAAATTTTTATGACCTATGGGAAGAATTAAATTACCCCTGGATAATCCAACCAGAGCATTACCTTAGCACCAAGCAAGCACTGGGCTTTTTCCTTATGCTCTGACTTCCTTTTTAACAAGTATGTTACCAAAAAATGGCTTTCTGAAACACTAAGTATGATCTGAATGTAAGTTATTAATCTTTTTTTTTTTTTTAAATTTCTAGGAGAGAGAGAGAGAGAGTGTGAGCAGGGGAGGGCCAGAGAGAGAGGGAGATACAGACTCCGAAACAGGCTCCAGGCTCTGAGCTGGCAGTCAGCACAGAGCCCGACGCGGGGCTCGAACCCACGAACCGCGAGATCATGACCTAAGCGAAAGTCAGACGCTTAACCAACTAAGCCACCCAGGCGCCCCAGACTTTTTCTTTTTTAAATGAAAGCTTTATTTAAGTATTTCTACATCCAACTTGAGGCTCAAACTCATGACCCCGAGACTGAACGTCACATTCTGACTGAGCCAGCCAGGCACCCTGCAAATAGGCAAGCTTTAAAGTTAACAATGTTCTCTTTTCTCTCTTCCTGTCTTCACTTTTCCTGGGTTTACCTGGGTACGTCTGACAAGATGAGGCAGTGAGGAGTTAAAGGTGTGTAATCTCACAAGCAGAAATAAAATGATTCAGTTGGTAGGCAGACAGAGCTAGCAGAGGTCAAGAACAACCTCAGTATGCCCTCGCCACCACCGACCGGTGAAGTAAAATCAACCAGGAGATGAGGCGGGGACTGGGGAGAGAGCGAGCCAGACAAAAGCTACCTTTCCAGGCTGTTCTTCCTAATTATTTTAATTTTTTGGTCTTAAAATTCCTTGACTCTAGCTTTGTCACTTCCATACCCTGTAAACTCTCTGCACTTTCCCTCCTGCGCTCCCTCAGCTCCCGGGGCACCATCTCCCCTGCTCCCGTAGCTCCAGTCACTGGTGACCACCTATTTCTGACCCAGTCGAAGCTCCACCCTCGGTCCCACTGTACAGCCTGCCACGGGGAACCTCAGTGCTGCCTTCTCCTTGACTCAGGCAATGAGTGAGACGGCCTTGCCAAATGATCTTGCCAAATGAGATCCATCTAGAAGCCTCCACCTAGACAGGATTCTCCTATCATAGCTATCTTTAAAAAGCAACATGAGGGGCACCTGGATGGCTCAGTCGGTTAAGCATTCAACTCCAGCTCAGGTCATGACCTCAAGGCTGGTGAGTTTGAGCCCCTGCATCAGGCTCTGTGCTGACAGCTCAGAGCCTGGAACCTGCTTCAGATTCTGTGTCTCCCTCTCTCTCGGCCCCTCTCCTGCCTAGACTCTGTCTGTCTCTCTCTCTCTCAAAAGTAAGTAACAAATGTTAAAAAAAAAATTTAAGGGGCACCTGGGTGGCTCTGTTGGTTAAGCATCTGACTTCAGCTCAGGTCATGATCTCACAGTTTGTGAGTTTGAGCCCTGCGTCGGGCTCTGTGCTGACAATGCGGAGGCTGGAGCCCGGAGCCTACTTTGGGTTCTGTGTCTCCCTCATTCTCTGCCCCTCCCCTGCTCACACTCTGTCTCTCTCTCAAAAATAAACAAACATTAAAAAAAATTTTTTTTTCAATTTAAGAAGTAGCATGAGAAGACAGAGTCACAACAGAAAAAGTCACTGGGTGGACTTTCTACCTCCGGGCTAACGAATCCAGAAAAGAACTGGTCTTCCCAGGGCTCTCTTCCAAAATCCTTAATAGAATCCAACTCTCTTTGGGGATAATTAGCTTGTCCTTAAAGGGCCAATGTATGGCTACATAAAACATGGCCAAAGAGTCTTACCTGAGACTTATCTATGTCATGGAAGTTTATTTTAATTTGTCTCATTCACGAGAAACTGGAGAGGTAGACAATACTTTGAGATCCGTGGAGTTTTTCTTTTTTTAAAAAATTTTTAAGTTTATTTATTTTGAGAGTGAGGGCACGAGCACACATGCAGGGGAGGGGCAGAGACAGAGAACACCAAGCCAACTATGCACTGTCAGTGAAGAGCCGGAGACATAGCTTGATCTCAACAAAACTGAGAGCATGACTTGTGCCAAAATCAAGTTGACACTTAACCTAATGAGCCACCCAGGCTCCCCTCTTTTCTTTTTAAAATGTTTTTAATGTTTATTCATTTTTGAGAGAGAGAGAGAGAGAGAGAGAGAGAGAGAGAGAATGAACAGGTGAGGGGCAGAGAGAGAGGGAGACACAGAATCTGAAGCAGCCTACAGGCTCCAAGCTGTCAGCACAGAGCCTGATGTGGGGCTTGAACTCAGACTGAGATCATGACCCAAGCTAAAGTTAGACACCTAACTGGCTGAGCCACCCAGGCGCCCCCACTTTTTTTTTTTTTTTTTTAATATGAGCAAATGCTGCTCAATCACCAAGTTAAATACAATCAAGGCGTCAAAGAAAGGCAAACCACCTTCGGCACGGCACCTCCTTGTCAGGGTGGAGGGTTGCAAAAAGACCTCAGCCCTCATTGCTTCAATTAAGGGCATAATTCTTAGTAGAGGTTTCCATATTAGTAAGGATAAACACGTATGAAACAGCCATCACCTGCCGGAAGCTTCACGTTATTTCCAGGAGCCAGAGCCTAAGGCCCGGGAGAGGTATGTGGGTGGTGTTGCTAGGGTGTCAGAGTAGAAGGGAAGGCTGTACGCCTGTGCCAGCCGCTAGCTGCGTGCACCCACTCACACTTAAAGTTAAGTCAAGTTAAAGACGGCGTTCCTGAGCTGCACTAGCCATATTTCAAGGGCTCAAGAGCCACAGCTGGTTACTGGCTTATCATACTGGAGCAGATACAGACCATTTCCATCAGCGCAAAAGTTCTCCTAAATAGCAATGTCTTACACCAATAACTAAAAAAATTTTAAGCAGCTTTATTAAGATGTAATCGACATGCAATTAGCTACACACATTTTAAAGCATACAATTTGGTAAGTTATGACACATATACACACGCCCATGAAACTGAACCCAAAGTCCAGACAGCGAACACATCCACCCCCCCAAAAGTATCTTTGTGTCCCCTTTGCCCCCCACGGTCCCCAGCTCCTCACTCCCTGGGCAGCTACTGCTCTACATCTGTCACCACGGAACAGTCTGTGTCTTCTAGAATCTTACACATGTGGAATCACATAGTACACGCTGCCTTTCGTGGCTGCCTACGTGACCGCTCTGAGCGCGAGCACACCAGCCCGGAGAACCATCCAAGCGGGTGTACCCACGGCCCACCCCTTGTCCTCTTGAGCAGTCCACGGTCTGGCTACGCCACAGTCTGCTTCTCCAGACACCTGCTGACAGACTTCAGGGTGCGGTTTCCAGTCTGGGGACCTACTACAAACCTTACAAGTCAAGGCGCCATGATTGTTCAGGGGATGGGACTCTCAAATGGTGGTTGTGAAGGCCTTCTCAGAAGGTGACATTTGAGCAAGTATGAAGGGAGGCCCCAAGCCGTGGGAGAATCTGGTGGAAGAATGTTCCAGGCAGGGGGACTTCCTCACATGAAGGCCCTGAGGCAGGCGTGTGCCTGGCAGATTCACAGAAGTTTTCTATGTGCTTTCCAAAGGCTGCTTCTCTGAAAGAATGGACACCTGGGCAAAAAGGTTTTTTGAGAAGCAGAAGCTGTTAGGTAAAATGGTCCAAATCCCTAAATGGCACTGGGCCGTTTGATCCTTACAACCATTTTTGAGAAGTTAGTATAGGTATTCCCATTTTACAGATCTGCAAAGCAAGAGAGGGCTGAGTCACCCCCTCAGCCCCCAGCCCCCAGTGAGAAGAAGTGGAGTCGGGCTGAGACGTGGGAGCCTGAACCTGACCTATCATTTCGCTGCCAGAGACGGACTCTGACACACGACCCGAGAGCGGAGCAGGAGAAGCTGGGACCCTGGATATGGGCTTCTGTCTGAGGGGCGCCTCCGTCAGAATTTCCCTCTAGTTCCTCATTACACAAGGGGAACCGTCAGGTCACTCTGCTCTGGGCGTCAGCGAGAGACTTCTCCCCACAGCCGGCTGGGGTCTCCCCCCATGCCCTCCTGCTCACCCTCCCACGCAGGGCGCCGGGGACTCAGGCTCCCAGGCCGCCTGCTTCGGCAGCAGAGCCCGTCTGCTGGTTTGTTTCATTAAGAAGGAGGGGAGGGAGCCAATGCTGATCTCGAGTTAGGTTTCACACAAACCGAAAGATCAAAACCAGCAGCTGCCAAAACCACACTTTCACACCAGAAATGCGCGGGGACACGGCTGACCTGGTTTCTGCAGAGCCGCCATGTCTCTGCCAGCCACACGGCTTTGATCTTCGCAGTTCCAAGGGGAGAGAAAACAGTGACCCTCTGCCCCTCTTCTCCACTAGAGCTAAGTGTTGAAGCTGCCACCACACGGACGCCCTGGGGACAGCCAGCCCCGAGGCTCAGGGAGGCATGGGAGAACCCAGGATTTGTGCAATCCGGCATTCCACAGCTCCTCCTGAAGCCCACAGGACATGGAAGTCAAGCCATTGACCAAAACTGAAAGCACCTTTTCTAACCTCTTACCTCCCAGCGTCCGAGGCTGGGAGAGCCTTGCTGGGCTCTGCGAGGCCCAAGCATGAGTGTCCATCTCCCTGGGGGCAGGGAGCCTCGGAGGCACCTCACCCCGCATCCCCTGGGGCAGCTGCCCCTGACCGGCCGGGTCAGCGCTACAGCGACACTCACTAGACATGCACATAGTCAGGAACGCTGAGAGCGGGCCCCACAAAATGTTCTCGCAACTGCCCAGCGCTGCCGCCACCCCCAAGTCTGAGCACCGCGATTCAGCAGGCGCCGCAAGGGGCCGTGATTCTTAGGTGACCGAGTTCCAGGTGGTGCCAGTGCTGTCGGGCCGGGGACCGCATGGGGAACCTCTGGCCTAGGGCAGTGCTTCCCACCCCGTGTGCCTCCCTGTCCTGTGGGGCCTTAGGAAGATCTGGTCCCGCAGGCCTCGGGGACAGGGGCCCAGGAGTCGGCATCTTCAAGAAGCCCCAGAGGATCTCACCGGGTCCACATGCTCTGTAAACTGGGGTCCGGGATCCGCAAGCACTGACAGGGGTTGCCAAGTTGTCGGTTTTAAGGAATGATTGATTAACAGCTGAAAATTCCCAAAGGGAGGGGAATGCACGCAAAGAACCCAGGACCTTGAGTTTATCTGTGTAAGTTCGCTGCCGAGCACCCGGCCAACAGGAGGGGACACCGGGAGCACAGCTCAGGTACCCCCTAAGTACCGTCAACACCTTGCAGCCACCAGCCCCATCCCTGTCACTTTCTCCTTCCCTCATCAACCGCCCCAGTACCACGTACACTGGCTGTCTCTTCCTCCCCCTAATGCTGCTCCTCCTGCTACCAGAACTTGTCCTCTGCTTTTACAGTCAGGACAAGGGTCACTGAGGTCACTCATCAGGGCCATTCTTCCAGCTGTCCGGCTGCCAGGGTACCACTGACCCTCTACCTTCATTCGTATCTTCTACCCCCATCTGTCCACACATCACCTCTTAGATTTCACAAAAGCTATTTTTTTTTAAGTTTGAGGTTGCCTATATCATGGCGGTTGTCCCTTTTAGTAGCCAGCAATTGAGAAACTACAGGATGGTGAGAAAGAACAAACACAAACCCTGTTTGGAGTTCATTAACACTCCATGTACCTGACAAGCCATTAAAGATACGTGCAGGATGTGTGTTCCTAAACCCTGTAACCACACTCGTGTGCAGACAGATTCGAGGACTCCCCGGCCCCACCTCCACCCCAGGGACCCAGGGCAGGGGGCCGCACCCTCAGGGCTCTGCGGCATTTGCATGGTGGCCATGGGAGCACACGCTGCTTCTAATAAAAGAGTCTGTGTGTCCCTGGCCAGATGGCAGTGCTTACTGCCTGGACAGCACCAGAGCAGGCCCTGAACCCAGTGGGAAGTCACCCTCGTTTCCCACCCCCAACTTTCCCACTTTCTCTGACTTCCACAAGTCAGTGTGCTGTGGGGATTACAATGAGGCAGGAAAGAAAAGGGAAGGGGAGGGGAGGGGAGGGGAGAAAAGAAAAGAAAAGAAAATTGTATCGAGGTACATTTATACACATTAGGTGTCTGCTACAGCCAGGGCACGGGGCCCTCAATTCACTGCTTTTGTTGTTCTGGCCAAACTAAGGATGTGCTTTCATTTCTGGTCAGGGATCTAGGAGTGGAGGAAGCAGCTTACAGTGCTGAAGTCTTGCAAGTCTAAGACAGAGCATTTCCCACCGTGTAGGAGGCCTGTTAAGAATTCAGTGCAAAGGTTTCTAGGCGTCCAAAGTAACCATCAGCAGGTACGTCCACGAACTCTGTCCGCTTGGAGAGGCTCTAGCCCTCCAGCCTTCCTCACTCAAAGCTCAGAGATTTTTACTTTGCAGACGAGCCTACGAGCCAAGTTACCTTGGGGAGCAAGAAACTGTGGCGGCAGGTGCGGCAGCAGCAAAACACCAGCAATCAGCAGGGAAAAGTGGGTCAGGATACCAAACTGTCGGAGACGGGAAGTGCATCGTCTGGCACCAATCTAGGGGCAGATGGCCCCATATACTGTGGACAAGACACTGGGGGTGTCTCTGCATCTCAGCGCAGCTCAGTAATTTGTGCCCCAAAGGTTAAGCCTTCTTCCCAAAAAGAGGAAATTATAATCAGTGTCCCTGTTACTGTTAAAAAAAAAAAAAGACATTTTAATACAGAAGACGTTTTCAATAAGAGAAGTTCAAGAAGCCTGTGTACGTACTGAGGGTGGTGGCCCCTGGAAGAAACTCCCTGACACTAAGCAGTGAGATGAGCTGTATTATCTGGGGCACGAGCTCTTGCGTAGTCAGACAGGACACCGCTTACCTCCACCCCCCACCCCGGCAGGCGGGCTGTCTCTCCGCCGGGCTCCGCCCACACCCCTTGGCCAGCAGGCTAGCGTGCCGCCACAGAACCTCGGTGCTCCGAGGCTCTGACGCTTTGTGACGCCGATCACTTGGTAAAATAAATGCACACCTTCTGTGCATGTTGGTTGGTGCAACTTTCAAATTCCTCTTTTGATGCGAGAGAAGTGAAATGTCCTCCGCCCCAGGGCGGCCCCGGTCTCACGCTGGGACACCCTCCTTTCCTGGGGAAGTTCGCAACCAATGAGCATCTCCATATCTGGGGATGACCTTGCCGCAGTCTGTCCTCTAACGCCAGGCCCCCTCTCAGCACAGAAGTGGTCCCTGGAAAGTGTTTCCAGGGCTCTCACGTCATGTGCTAGGAAGAAAAAGAACCTAAGAAAACTGGGCTGAGTTTAGAATCGGCAGCTTCCTTTCACACACGTTACATTTCTGGAGCTGCCTTGTTTCTCCCTTTCCCCTGCATAACTACAGGGAAAACTCATCGGCTCTCTGAAGGTGAGAATCACACCCACTAGTATCAAAATCTCACTTTATACTAAGCTGGCCTTTCTCTGGAGATGTTCCAACTGCTTTATAAATATCCTTTCCCACCACAGAGCAGGTAGGTGGTAATTCTTCTTTCTGGACAAGGGGAGAATGGACAATCTTAGCTACCCAAAACCGAAATGTTTTTAATGCCAGAGAGAAAGTAAGAGCAAGGCTTTAAAAATAAGAGATAGGACAGATGTGACCAAAAATAGGAATAGGAACGGTATACGAAATACCAAAAAAGGAGAATTTTCCTGTAATCAGCTTACTCTCAGCAACAGCTGCTTAGAAGCAGCCGTTCGGTGCTCTGGTGGCCGGGCAGCTCCGCCGTCAGCACCAGCCCCGAAAATCAGGCCTGGGGAAAGCCAGTGCTAATTTTGGTACAAGTAAGAGACTCCCCCATCTCTGATCTTTGCCAGAGACAGGATCAACAACCCTAACTCCACGAGGTAAAAGCTGAAACTGAAGTAGCACACTTGGTCTCAGAGCTCCTACCTCCTAGCAGAACCGAAGTGGGCATCTCACACAACACCCGGATGCCCCTGTGTGCAGGGTGACATTTACAAAAACCTCTCCTGCTTACTCCTCGCCTCCTGATGCTGGCCCTGAGGCGGGCCTGGCTTCTCTCCCTTGTGTTACAATGATGAAACTAGGGCCACCTGCCTGTCTCGCGGCCACCGCACTTCCGCCTGGCCTGCACTTCCCTCCGTGCCTTCCCCACACTGCCACCCCTCCTGTTCCGTCTTCCTCCCTCCAGCACAGGTGACAAGAAGCCTCAACTTCCTTATATGCCACAGTGGATACAGTATGGATTTGCAGTTGTGTTTGGGGTTTTTTTTGTTTGTTTGGGTTTTTTGAGAGAGAGAGAGAGAGAGAGAACACAAGACAGAGAATCCCAAGCAGGCTTCATGCCATCAGCACAGAGCCTGACACAGGGCTTGAACCCACGAACCGTGAGGTCATGACGTGAGCTGAAATCAAGAGTTGGATGCGTAACTGACTGAGCCACCCAGGTGCCCCTGGATTTGGTTTTAAGACCTGGATTCGAATCCCAACTCTGTTGCATGCTCACTACAGACCTGGTAAGTCACTTACTGAGTGTGTGCCCCAGTCAGAGACCTGGTGTCTCACACAGCCATCAGGAGGACTGAAGGAACCAGCAAGAACAAGTGTCCCCTTAATGCCTCACGCCGGGGTGACTGCCCCATGGGTGCTCATTAACCATGGCCGTTGACAACTTACTGCGGAAAGCGGGGTTGGGTGAGCTTTGCTGGGATTCCCACAGTGGTCAAAGTGGCAAAGCCGTGGGTGGTGGGCAGAGCAGTAGTCACAAGGTCCAGGCCCTGCCCTGCCTTCAGTTTTGCAGAAAATCAAGAAAAGAAGGGGCAGTATGGTTTAAGCGTGTGGCTGCTCAGGTTGATAACGAAGCACAAGCTCACTTATTCGGGATTCCACTGTGTGCGGTAGAAGATGGGCCCTTCCAGACCCACAAGCATACGTGCAGGGGCTATAACCCCGCCCCCTGCCTCAGTTATATGACCTCCAGAGCAGGGGGAACATGGACTTGCTCAATGGGGTTGTTGTAAAGATGAAATCAGTTAAGATAAATAAAGCAATTGGCATATTCCACACATAAAACCGGGTATGGCATTATTATCTCCATTTTAGAGTGGAGAAAAGCCAGGTCTAGAGATGAGCTGGATGAAGATGAAAGAGTAGGTCCCAGGTCCCTTTGCTGTCCTCCGGATCCCTGTCACTGCTTCCCTCCTAGCTGGGTCCTGCTTCCTGACTCACACATCTTCCTCTTTCTTGGCGGCCCTCTTCATTTTGCTAAAGCGCATCCTTTAGGAGTTTTGGAGAAATGACGCACTGGCGCCACACTCTCTGAGCCTTGCCTTTCTGAAAATATTTCTAATTCTACCCCCATGCTCAGCTGCTGTAAATCCAGGTTAGAATCATGCTCCTCGGGATGTTAGTGGCCTTGCTCTGTGCCTTACAAATTCCAGTGTTCATGCTGAGATGTCCAATACCACTGACTTTTTTTTTAACATTTTTAGAGAGAGAGAGAGAGAGAGAGAGAGAGAGAGAGAGAGAGAGAGCGCGCATACATGTGCACGAGTGGCACAGAGGTAGAGAGAGATGGAGAGAATCCCAAGCAGGCTCCTTCCTCCCTGTCAGCACAGAGGGGAGGCCTGAGCACATGGAGCTCGAACTCACAAAACCGTGAGATCATGACCTGAGCCGAGATCAAGAGTCAGACACCCAACTGACTGAGCCGCCCAGGCGCCCCCACACCACTGATGTGTTAGGTGTTAAGCCTGGCCGCCTGGGGTGGGTCCTCTTCCCACACTGCTCTGGGCACTGGGCAGCCTTGCAGCCGGGGGTGGTCTCCACCCTGCTGTGCTCATGCCGCCCTCTGTTTCCATTCTCTCCAAGGTGCCTGTCCACTCATCTTGTCTTTTATATTCCACATTTTTGCTTTATTTTTGATCTGTTTTCTGAGAGGCTTCTGTTCCAACCTTCTCACTGGATTTTTGCCTTTATGTTTTCTTATAGCAACGGTCGTTCCCCTTTAATGATAAACTGCGTCCCCAGCTACTTCCCTCTGACACAGGTCTACCCTGATGTCTCCTCTAAGTCCTTTCTTCTGCTTATCCTAGTCTTCCATTCTGCAGGTTGTTCGCTCCTACTCAAGAGTGAGGCGCTCAGAGCCGGGAAGGGGCTGACCCACGGGGGGGGGGGGGGGGGGNGGAAGGGGCGGGCCCACGGGGGGGGGGGGGGGGAGTGCTGGGAGAGTGGTCCGCAGGCTGCCTGTGTCACAGGAAGACCCCCACAGGTCTTCCCTGGGACCATTCAGTCTCTCCAGTTTAGAATTTTTTTAATGTTTATTTATTTATTTTAAGAGAGAGAGAGAAAGCTGGGGAGGGGCAGAGGGAGAGGGAGAGAGAATCCCAAGCAGACTCTGCATGGTCAGTGAGGAGCCCAATGTAGGGCTCAAACTCATAAACCCTGAGATCACGACTTGAGCTGAAATCAATTGTCAGGTGCTTAACGAACTGAGCCACCCAGGTGCCCCTTCTCCAGTTAAAAAAAAAAAAAAGCTCCAATCTGCCTCAGTGGTGAGAGCCTACATAAGCATGTCAGCCAGGGACCAGAGAGCAGAGTTAATGGGGGCCTGGAGCCCCCTATCTGAGGTGCTGACTGCCAGCCTGTTTGGACTAGGAAGAAGTGGGCGACCAACTTGATAAAACCCCAAGAGTTTGCAAATTAACTTGAGCACAGTAATGGCTTTTTAGTTCTACCATTTCCAACCAAAATATTTTACAAGACAGAACCTGAGGATCTGNAGACAGCGTGAGCAGGGGAGGGTCAGAGAGAGAGGGAGTCACAGACTGAAACAGGCTCCAGGCTCTGAGCTGGCAGTCAGCACAGAGCCCGACGCAGGGCTCGAACCCATGAACCACGAGATCATGACCTAAGCGAAAGTCGGACGCTTAACCGACTAAGCCACCCAGGCGCCCCGTTTCTTTCCACCTCCTATGGCCAGACATACAAACCCACCATCATCACCATTCCAAGAACGATGAGCTACTTTTTCACTTGTTATTTGCTTGCTGACAGGAGAAAGGCACTGTTCTTTGCGACCTTGACCAGGTCTGGTCACCCATGACCTTGACCTTGGGGGAGCAAAAAAGGAAAGAGATGCTGGGACCACCCTGGCGGATGTTCCCCCTTGTGGGAGAAACCAGGCGGCAGGTCCCAAACACCCTCTCGGGCTGTCTGTCCCCTTGTTCAGAATTCTGTTCCCCAAGGGAAGGCCCAGAGCTGCCACGCACAAGAAAGAACCCCATTCACCTGGCCCCCCAGGACCTGCCACTGGCAAGAAGTGCCTGCTCCATGTTTCCTGGTGCTTAAGAAGTGACTTTTTTTAGGCTCTGCATTTGGGAGCATAAAACGCCTTTAAATATTCATGGCAATTTCTGTGCTTTGATTATAGGTTACCTTGCTGTGTAAGACAGGCCTGGAACATATTTATTAAATACTGTAAGTTTAAACGCCTGCCATAATTACCAGAAACAGACTATTCTACATAGTTTAGAAACTTAGAAATTGAAGTCAGAGGCCCTGAAGAAGATGAATGCTTTTACCCATTTTGTCCCACAGCTGTGCATATTTCAAAGGCTGACTTGAATTTAAAAAGCCACATGACCATAAAAACTGCAATTCTAAAATTTATTCCAAAGTGACCTAATGTGACAGAAAATATAATTCCTTTAGGTACCACATGAGCTATGAAACTTACTCCCTGGTCATCAAACAAACCTTAGCTATCCTCTATCGAGCTACCTTTCCATCTAGAGTGACGACAGGGGCACCCGGGGGCTCAGTCAGTTGAGCGTCTGACTTTGGCTCAGGTCACGATCTCGTGGTTCCCGAGTTCGAGCNGCCTGCCTCACAGGGTCCTTACCAGGTTTTTGAAAAGCGCCGTCAGCTCCTTGGTAAACACAGAGAACTTCAGGAACGCGCTTCCCAGGTCCGGGTCGTCTCTGCACACGCAGTTGCCGCCGAACTTCTCCAGGGCCTGGGTGTACTGCTCTTCGTTCTCCACGTGGGCTGCGGCGGCAAGGGGAGACGCGGTTAATGCAGCCACCTCTCCCTCCCCGTCCTTAGCAGGTCTTCTTAGCTGGGAATAAAACTGAACACATCAGCAGGACAGAGATCTGAGAGAAGTCGAGGTGCGCTAGGAACAGCAATCACAGTGCCATGCTGGCAACGGGTCCCAAAGGACAAGCATGATGACCAGGAGGGACGGCCACCAGATTCTTCCTTCCTCAGGTGAAGAAAACCACTGCCAGCCACTGCCAACTCCTGGCCTGAAAACCAGGGCAAGCAAGGGGAACATCTGTTCGTGACAGGGCACCCTTGACCGTGAGCCAGATCACTGTGATCCATGAATGGAGTGCCCACCCACCTTACTAGGGAGGCGCTAGGCCCTCCACCCCCAGTGGTGGCCTCAGGGCATTCTGACGTGGCTCTAACGAACAGAAGAGAAAATTAATTTCACTGTTCAAGCCCTTTTTCCTTGTTTTTTTTTTTCTTCTTTGACATTTCAGAAAAGGACCTGAGAGTTCTGGATAAATTAAATACATTTCTGAGACTACTCTCAGCAAACAAGACAGAAACACACACGTATGGGTCCTGAAGAATGTGTGGCAGAACGGGAAAGGCCCTCAGATCTGGGTTCTGGGCGCCCACCTTCCATGGCACAGAAGGAGTACGTGACTCCAATGAGTAAATGAGCCAAGGTCTCCGCCACATGAAGGTTAGAGACGTGCTGTGAGATGCTCACAAGGGCAAGGGAAGAATCCAAGAACAGCGTGGGGACGTGGAGTCCAGCCACACTCAGCACCCACCTGACAGCACTGACTGGCAGTGAGCAGTCCACAGATGTCATTTATACGATGCACAGACAATCTGCGTTTTTTCTACACCTCACGACAACTTTGTAGGACATATGTATTTTTTTTCTCATCGTGGTGAAAAGAAATCAAACAGGGCTCAAAGAGATCAAATAGGTTGTCCTGGAAAACAGGGTCAGCAAGTGGCCGAGCTAGAGTTCAAACCAGCTTGTCTGGGGCACCTCATCCCCAAGCCCACTGTTCTGCTCTGCGCACTGGTGTGTTTCACTGATAGAGACAGCTTACCTTGCCAAAACCAAGGTAATTCCATTTCAGAGATGGATCAGTTACACCTCTTAGCTTGCTCTAGCTGTGATTCTGGCACATGTGGTTAACAGCAAAGGGTGGTTCCTTTCCACCACATGCTCTCTTAGAACTATTTCAAAAGTTGGTGGTCAAGACATGGGCAATTCCAGTGTGGCTTGGGAAGGGAGGGACGGCCACAGCAGACATCTAGTGCTGAGGTCACTCCACTGGGGGACAGAAAACAGGAATGCAAAGACCAAAGTCGCCCTGAGAGCCACGCAGGGGCCCCTGAGAATGGTGCCTGTACAGCTCGAAGTGAACACTCACAGGGCAGAGTGAGGGAATTCACTTCCAGTTCATGCCTATCAGGTGGCCTTTAAGTCTTTGTTTAAGTTAACTTGGTAACACTCTGAACTGTTAATATTATCATCCCTACTGCGTTCTGAATGGGGTGGAATTCAGCCAAGATCACACAGTTGGTAAGAGGTGGGCCAGGGGTCAAATCCACTCTCTGTTCACTCTGCGGGCTGCCTCCCGGCCCACGGTCAGTCACCTGTGGGAAAGAGGAACCTGCCTGGTCTCACTGGCAGTCAGCCAGCCCGACGCAGGACACACAGCATATTCCAGCACCAGGAAGTAAGAGTGAGCTTCTGGTCACCCCTTCTTCTGGGCTTCTTAGCGGACTGCCTCGTATAGTTCACGGTTTAAAACATTCTTTCCCGGGGCGCCTGGGTGCGGCTTAGTCGGTTGGGCGTCCGACTTTCGCTTGGGTCATGGTCTCGCAGTTCATGGGTTCGAGCCCCGCGTCGGGCTCTGTGCTGACTGCCAGCTCAGAGCCCGGAGCCTGTTTCGGAGTCTGTGACTCCCTCTCTCTCTGACTCTCCCCTGCTCATGCTGTCTCTCTCTCTCTCTCTCCTAGAAATAAATAAAACATTAAAAAAATAAAATAAAATAAAACATTCTTTCCCTTATAAATCTTCAAAATAACGTGCTGCTTCCTGCACCCTCAACCCTGACCAACAAAGTGTTTGGCTCATCATCATCACCATGATCTCACAGATGTCAAGTGTTCTGTCCCACTGCAGTCATTATTTTCTGATGCTCAAACTGTCCCAACTTAGGTCAGTGGGACCTTCTCCATGCTGATCTCATTGGGGTTTTTAACACAAATTTCTCTCCTTGCAAACAACTTTGCAGCTTCTTGAGAGACTACAGCCCTGCATCTCTCCGTGTCTTCCAGAAACAGCAGCATGGTGGCCCCCTGTGAGCACAGTAAACCCTCCACAGATGCAGACTGACTGACCCACTGCTCCAGATCGCCCAAAGTTTTGAGATTTTCCTACTAGAGAACAGAAAGGAGTTGAGCGCCTTTATTTTTCTTTTGCCGAAAACAAACTTAAAATAGGAACCCAAAATAAATAGCCTGGGAATAAAGTTTCTGGAAAGATCCCAAACTGGTCTATCAGCTTTTATTTACAAAATTGTGAAAGCTGTTTTTCTAAAAAGAGATCACTCTCTTGCCTCCCCCGATGTTCAAATATATCTCCAACTCTGGTTCTTATTAATGATCCAGAGCCAAAAACCCCTCGTGTGGGAAGGACTTCGGAAGACAAGGCTCCAAGTCACTGAGACCACAGCAGGACAAGACCCTGTGTCTTCTCAGTGCTAACCCCACAGCCCTCCTGCTTCCCGCACCTCACTCTTTCCACCAATCCAATTAAAGGGGTGAGATGAGAGAGTCTCACAGAAAAGTCTGTTTCAAAGCCAGCAAAACATGTACATTCTGAATTTAGGACTGGGTTTTGTGGTGTGCTTTTTAGTTTACTTGATTCTGTTATTTTAAAAAACCCTGGTATCAAGGAGAAGACCCGGTGCATACAGTCGAAGCAAAACCAGTTGGATCCTAACAGGACAAAGGCAGCCTGTTTATCCCAAGGTCAAGCAGAGCGAGGAAGCGAGCCGGGGCCCCAGCATTGCCAAAGGACAGCAGGGGTCCTGAGCCGATTCACCTTAACCAACCCTCACTCCCACCTCCCATGTTTCACCCGCTACCTGCAGGCCTGCCACAGGGGTGGGACCACGTGCTGCGGCAGAACACGACGACGAGGGTGCACGTGGTAGCCGGCATCGGTGTCCAGGGAAAGACACACGAATCCACGCCACTGATGGCCTGCAACGTGCCAGGTGCTGAGGATTCAGAGACGCCAAGAAGGGGACCTCTGAACCGGGGCTCCAAGGTCAAGGAGTAATTTCCAAACAGAGAAGAAACAGGAAGGTAGTCAACCCCAAGGAGCAGCGTGGAGCCTCATGTGCTCAGAGGCCGAGACTACTTCCTCAGGCTGAAGGCCCCTGCCTGCACGCAGTTCTCAACTCCCAAAACCATCACAGGGTAGCACGGGCCTCAGCAGCATCCTCCCCCGGGCCATCCATGCCCACTTCTAGGTCTTCTCAGTGGAAATGGGACCTGGTCCAGAACCCTCTCTTTCTAGACAGGAAAGCAAAGCTCAGAGAGGGTGCTGACTTGCTCCAGTTCACACAGCAGATTCACAGCAGAGCTGGAACCAGAACTCAGGCTTCCTGTGCCCAGTCCCCCAACGTTCTCCCATCTGCTCATCACGCAGCCACCACTCTCGGCTCTGGGCTAACAGAAACATCACAGTCTGCCAGCCGAGCACACGCACTGGCAACCCAAACACCAAGGGCCACACCAGAGAGAAATGGGGGTGGGGAGGTCACCCTGACTCAGACCATCTGAGCCCCTGCTCCTGGCCAGACCGCTGACCACTTGGGCCACCCCCTGCTGACACCACACGTCCCAAACCCCCTCAGAGACGGCTCACCACAGGTGCACTTAGGGAGAGACGTGTTCTCTGCAGTAGCGGCTTTACAGAGGTGCCCCCTGGATCGCGTGGTGACTGACATTCACCCGTGTGCCACAATTTTAACGTCAGGATAATGGGCACAAGTGAACATCGAGGAGGCCATTTCCCTGCACGCCAGCGACCCTACGCATCGCCTGGGGTCGCATCCGACTTAGAGCACACGGCTCCCGGGAACAGCTGTTTCCCGGCGGGATCAAAGACAGTCCCTGTTTCCAACAGGATCTCTGCCCTGTGACCACCCACCCCGTGGGAGAAATCCATTTTTAGAGCTTTATTTCCAGAATCATCCCAGATGAGCGCCGTTCAGTTCGCCATCTGGTAATCGGTATCGAAGGTTGACAGCAGTTTTGCCATCCAATAACCCCCCTTCCAGAAATCTGTTCTAAGGAAACAATCGAGGTGACCAAGAGATGTGTGTGCAGAAATGTGAGTGCAGAAGAATCTGCAGAGTGAGAATGGAGACAGTCCGGTGCTCCAGGAGTGTGGAAACGGTTAAAGAACGCTCTCTCCAAAGTGGAGTCCTAGGGAGGCTTTTGAAATCATGAAGTAGGAACGTGGTCAGGATCGAAGCTACATTTTATTTATTTATTTAAAAATTTTTTTAAATATTTTACTTATTTCTGAGAGAGAGAGAGACAGACAGACAGACAGCGTAAACGGGAGGGTCAGAGAGAGGTAGATACAGAATCTGAAACAGGCTCCAGGCTCTGAGCTGTCAGCACAGAGCCCGACAACGTGGGGCTCGAACCACAAACCACAAGATCATGACCTGAGCAGAAGTCTGATGCTTAACTGACTGAGCCACCCAGGCGGCCCTAAAAGCTACATTTTAGAAAAAAAAATAAAAGGTAGGATAGAAAACTGCACATTTAGTCTCAACTTTATAACAAGTTACAACGTAGCGAAGTCTGAAAGGGAAAGACATCAAAATGCTAAGCTGTGGTAAAAACAGTGAGCACACAGTCAGCATAGAGCACACAGTGTAGCATAGCGGGGTGTGCCAGGAACCGCCAGTTGTCTATGCAACACTGTATCCTCTCTGAGTGGGCATCTCACAGCCCCACAGTGTTGTCCGTCACAGCCAGCCTGGAGCCCGCAGACCGGGAGCACATCACAGCCTGTTACCTGGGAAGTGGGACCTGCCTGCCCATGACCATGACTTTGTGCTACTGCTTTTCTTTTTTCCTTTTTGATTTTATTTTTAAGTACTCACTACACCCAACATGGGGCTCAAAGTCACAACCCTGCGATCAAGAGTCGCGTACTCTACTCACTGAATCAGCCAGGAGCTCCTCCTGTTCTACTGCTTTTCCTAATTTTCTAAACTCAGCTCGTATAGTCTTTATAATCAGAACACAACATCTAGAATAAACAAATTAAACTGAAGTGTCAGCTACAAGGGGCAGATCACTCTGGCTCTGTGCGCCTGGTGAGGACAGCGTCATCTGTCTCCCTAGCGCTGTCTCCTGGACAGGTTGCTGTGACAGGTGGCTTTGGAACCGGAGCACCTACCTGGATGCCCTCTGACAAAACACAGCTGCCTATATAACCAAAAGCGGCTTGATGAGAACCCCCTCCTCCTCTCCAACCCCTGAGCCCACGCTCAAGACAAGCAAGACGAGAGGGAAACATGGCTTCCCTCTTGGGGTCTCAGCACCTGCCATTTCTCCAACATGATGTGCTCTTTTCTATTTTCAAAACTCGTTTCCTTTTGGGGCATCCCCTCTGACCTTATGGAAACTACCAGTCCTCATGGAGGCCACCATGATGTATCTAGTCTGGTTATGTCCAGCACAGGAAGCTCGCGATGAAGTCAGTTAAAGTCAAAGTGGGGCTGGCTACTGAAATATGAAAACTTTAGTCTGAGATCACCACGTACTCTGATCCCATCCTATATTAATGACAACAAAATGAGAGTCAGAAGTCTGTGTGAAGAACTCTACACAGCCCTACTGCCTCTAGAAAACTGCTCGCAGAAAAGTACATTTGGGAGGAGAGGGGGAGGGGTGAAGAATGGAGACCGATCTACTAGATGAGGTCTTTTTTCAAGTTGTCCTTTCTGTCACTTTAGATGACAGGCTCGGAGTACAGAAAACCTGTCAACATGCACTTGTATGTACTCATTCTGTAATCTCCCAAATATGCACTATCAGTCAAGAACTTTCTGGTTATGAAAGGGTAACAACCCAATCACACCGAAAGCCTGTTTTGCAGTGAGCACTAATGACCACTAAGGATTCATGAAGCACAGCCCCTGCCTCAAGAAGCAAACCTCTGGGGGCGCCTGGGTGGCTCAGTCAGTTAAGCATTCGACTTCAGCTCAGGTCATGATCTCACAGTTTGAGTTCGAGCCCCACGTCAGGCTCTGTGCCTGCACTCAGAGCCTCGAGCCTGCTTCAGATTCTGTGTCTCCCTCTCTCTCTGACCCTCCCCACTTGTGCTCTGTCTCCGTCTCTCAAAAATAAGTAAATGTAAATTAAGAAAAAAAAGGGAAGCAAACCTCTGTAAGAGAGAAAGACTCACACGCCAGTCAGTTCAGTGTGGAGAGTGCAGCTAGAAAGGGAATGACACTAGGGACACTCGGGGGCCAGGAGATGGCCGGAACACAGGGAGCGTCCGCCAGGGGTCAGGTGAAGGACTGCATCCCAAGTCACAGAGGGAGGGCCCCAAAAGGCTGTAAAGCGACATGCTGAGACTTGCATTTAAGAACAGGGACAAAGGAAGGGACAAAGATGAATAAAGCCCTGTACCTGCCAGCGCACAATTTAGCATGACGATGAATGTGCTAGAACGATCCGTCGCGGTATTCGTTACAGGAGGTAGAAACACAGCCTGAGATGAGGAAGACAGCCCATTTTCTGGGGGTGGGGATGGAAACGGCTTCTTAGAGGGGATGAAGCTTAAAGGAGTTTTGTCCTTCAGAATCCGGTCCAAGAGATTAAAGCTGAGACACCAGCTGCCTGACTCATGCCAGCCTCTCCCATCCAAAGAGCGCTTCCCACCAAACCGGAGGAGGAGGCAGGAGCCCTGGCTGAGGCGCCCCTTCAGCCTGGGATCCCCAGGCGCCCGGCACAGAAAGCAGGCAGGTAAATCAACGTTTGCTGACTGTGGACTCTTGGCTGTTGGAAACGTTCCCTCCAATTGTACAGATGACCCTGTTGGCAGAGCAGCCAGACTGGCCACGTTACACCGCGTGCCTGTGGCCACTACAAACTGCTTTCCGGCCCTTCTCCCCGTTCTTCTTGCCTCCTCCTCCCTGAAGGATACAATCCACATTACTTACAGAGGCTCACCAGATTCCCCCCTCCCCCACTTTGACAGCACAGCCAGCCGACCAGAAGTAAAGACCACTCCTGGGGTGTGGCGAGGTCCCCTGGGGTCTTCATGCCCAGGGACAAGCAGCCTTGAAAAACCAATGGTCTCCAAGCCTCACGTAATAGCTGCCATCCGTGTAGAAAAAATTTTAGATACACTTACATACATACATTTACACACACACACACACACACACACACAGTCTTTCACCTCAACAACTCTGGCAGATTTTACAGACGAGGACACAGGTTTAGATACTCCCTGAATATTGTGGTCAATGTTTTATAGTAGGTAAGGCCGAACATCGGCTCTGATGATATCTACATCTATAAAACATGACGGTTTTGCCAGATCAGTGGTTCTTTAATCTTCTGTTGATCACAGACACCAATAAAAATCAGAGAAATGTTTTGATACCAGGAAAAGTTATCTTTACATAATTTTTCACCCAACTCTTGGGATGCAGACCTCTTAAGCCTGTCCGCAGACCCTTATGAACAGCAGGGGAAAGCCCTAGCCTAGAGGAGCTTAAATTCCCTACCAAACAGGTACAATGACCCTCGGTAGGACTCACGTTAATACTTGGGACGTTAAGTCACAGACCCTAGCGTTCCTTCCGATTAGCTATCCTTCCATGACAAAGAGGTGACCACCGCTAACTGGATTCCACAAGGTGCCCACCTCAATTCCAACCGTTACTCCTAACCTGCAGAGAAGGGACCACAGACGTCTCAGAGACATCTCGAGGTCTCAGAGGCAATGTCGCCACCTTCCCATACAACTTCCTTAGAAAAGAGTCACCACGCCTCTGCTGAAGCCCTTCCAGCAACCGCTCAGCCAGCCACCTCTCCATCATACCTGAGTCAGGCCTGATCTCATGAAAGCGCCCTCTAGAGAGGGACAAATAATATTCTCACGTCCTCATCCTAAAGCACACCTTCAGCTACGCGTCCTCCCCACCCACCCAAGCGAAGAAGTGCCAGCTCCTTCCAATGTCCTCCTACAATGAGGTTTTCAGCTTGAAAACTCTGAGGTTCCTCTTTAAACGCTGCTCTTACAATTCAGTAATGGGGGTAATAACTACCTTTTTTGTTTTTGCTTTTTTTAAACGTACTTCCCCTCAGGTCACCTGACTCACCTCTGAGCTTCTGATGTACTGGGTCATACCGGTTGTGATCGACCAAAACCACCTGGAGTTTTTCAAAAGCATCACGAGGGCTCAGCCAGATGGTCTCTAGAACATTCCCACGGCGCTGCTGCCTGGTTTTCTCCCCTGGGGACCCTCATTCACACCAGGCACACTCCGTGCCCCAGGCAGTGGTACCACGGTCAGCGGCAGAGACGGGGAAGCAGTTCGGGGTTTGAACCTCAGCTCCTCTAAATGCTAGCTCCACCACCCAGGGCAAACGACTACTGTGCCTCAGTGACCTCGTCTGTGAACGGAGTTACGGACAGCACCTACTTCACAAAGTTGTCGTGAGGGGTATATCTAAGTAAAGTACTTATTTAGCACAGTGCTCGCCCTACAACAAATCCTTCACGAGTGTCAGGATTTTATTCCTGTTATTATGTCACCACTCTCCAGTTTATGAACGTCAGTACAGAAGTGTTTTCTTTATCGTGTGTTATAATCTCCTATTCCTTTTGATCACAGATACGGTATCATACATTTTGTATCTTGAGTTTTTACAGGCTGGATATTCCATCATCAGTATTTTTCTCTGCGTTGCTCAGGACGCATAATTCCCTCGGACAGTAGGTCCTAATTTAGTGATAGGAGGCTTTCGGGTTTCCTCCGTGATCAGGCACGACAATAAAGCAATGAACATCTTTGTGCATCTTCCTGCATCAAGAGTTGTATTTTTCTTGATATGAACTGCCAAACTGCTTTGAAAAAAACTCCATGCGCCAATGTTCAAGGCCACAACAAAGGGGAATACCAGTTCCACCAGATTCGTGCCAGTTGCTGGGGATTCCCATGATTTAGTTATTCTCTCATGAAACAGGTAGAAAATCACGCCAGATAGAGGATCTTCGGAACACACAATGAAACGTCACTTCCCAAACTATTTCACAGATTTCTTTTAAACTCCTCTCCCCTAATTATAGGAGATCTATAATAGAAACAATTCTCTGTATTAATTTTAAGTTCTGTATTAATTTCATATCCATATTCTAATTAGCATCACAAATAACAGGGAGAAATACACAACACACACACACACACACACTTACTGAATTCTACTTCCTTTTGTACTGGGAAAATAAATGGTAACAGTTTATGGGAAGATGAGCATTTCTTTCTTTGTACTTCTCATTTCAAGGATGTGACAAATTTCTTGAGGACATTCAGATCAAGGGTGAAGAAGAGATTTCTCTCTCTCAGGAAGAAGCCCCATCAAGACTTTAAGATGGAGTAATTTTAGATTAAGACAGAGTAATTCTAGAGAAGGGAAAGTGAAAGTCTTTCGTTGCTCCCTTCTTGATAAAGATGAATTTTTCCACCCACAGATATGTCAAACAGCTTAAAAAAAAAAAACCCTACTCGCTTCAACTTCCCACTGGAGGAGTTGAAAATACCTTTGGGCAGAAACAGAGCTTGGGAAGTTTTAGACTAATAAAAACTTTAGAACAAACGTAAACTGGATGTTTTTAAGAGTTAGTAGCCATCTATCATGAAGGGGAAAATTACTGTAGAAACCGTTTCTCACCAATCCACTATAATAACTATTTCTACAAACTTGTGTACAAGATGTACCAGAAAATACATCCAGCTGGATAGTCATCTGTTTTGAAAGATGGGAGCGAATGTACTACACTTGCTACTGTGTAAGAAAACTACTGTGTTGGATCTATAGGGACATACCTGATACCCTTTTGGCTCAGTCCAAGGTTTCAAGTCGTGTGTGTGGGAGCGTGTGTGTGTGTGTGTGTGTGCACGCACATGTGTGGGAGTATTCTCAAAGACCAGGAGCTTTGGCATCACCTGGGAACTCAGCAGATTGGCAAATTCCCAGCTCCATCCTGCACCTACTGAACCAGAAACTCTGAAGGCGGGGTCACCCAGCAACCCAGGCTTTAATAAGACTTCCAGGGGATTCTGGGGCACTCTGAAGTTTCAGAACCACTACTATAATACTCAGGTGGGCAAACTTTCTCCTAAAAAGCCAGAGAGTCAGTATTAAAGGCTTTGCAGGCTGCAAGGCAATACTGAGGGCACAGTGTAGGTCCCTGGTGAGACAGTCAGACCCACCCTTAGCTCCCTGGCTATAAAAAAAACATGGCTGGCGCCTCTAAGGCATCTCCAATCACCCTTCTACATAAATCTGTACCAACCCTCACCCAGCAGAATACACACTGCTGCCACCACCCACACTGCTTCCATCCAAAACTATGATGCTGGTCTCAGAACTCGGAGCAGTTCTCCGAGAACACACAAATGACTGTTTAGGGGGCCCGTGGTGTGGGCCTCGTGCAGCCACGGCAAGGAGCACACAGGAAGTATGTCCACAGCTGCCATGCTTACCATGTGCCCTGAACCGGATCTGTCACTTCTGTCGTGTCAGCTCAGTTAATCTTTACTAAAAATGGTTTAAAATACTAAGAGTCCCATCTCACGTACGAAGAAACTGAGGCTCGGAAAGATTAAGTAATTTTCCTGCCACAGGCTTTTCGAGTGGCACGTGGATTTCTGTTCTAGGCTTCTTAGACTGTAACACCCATGTGCTTTTACTCTAAACAACGCTGCCTCCCAGACTTGGTCAGTGACCTCAAGGGCTTGCCTTCTAATTAAGGAGCAGAGATCAACATATAACTGTTAGAGAATGATAGAGCAATATCTAAAGGGGAAATAACGCCTGTATATTAGGCACTCCTTTATTTCTGGCTAAACAAGTCAAAACAGATTCAGCTGCAAAACTCAGAATTCAGAGGTGAGGTGTGGAAGGCAGAAGAATGTCTGCTCCCGCCCCAAAGATGCACACATCCTAATTCCTGGACCAATTCCTAATTCCTAGACCTAATTCCTAGATGTCCTGCTGCCTGACAAATGGGAATTGAGGTTGCAAATGAAATTTAAGTTGCGAATCAGCTGACTCTGAGATGGGATTATCCTGGGTCACCAGTGTCGCCCAGTGCGACCACAGGGCCCTTCCCTGTGCAGGCGGGAGGCAGAGGACCGAGCACAGGCCGCAGACAAAGCTGTGCTGTGTTCTTCCTGCACCTGCACTTGTATGCTGAAGCCCCACCCCCCAGCGTGGTGGTATGTGGAGGGGGGGCTTTGGGAGATAACGGGGTTTGGATGAGATCACCGGGCAGGGCTCTCACGATGGGCATCCTCTCGCTCTACCACGTAAGGACACGGTGAGGAGGCAGCTGTCTGCGTCTGTAGCAGGGATACAGCCTTCACCACCACGCAGCCACGTGGACTCCGTGCTGCCTAGAAGTACGGGATGCAGAGTCTGGTTTAAGCCGCCCCAGCTGGGCACCCTGTTCAGGCAGCCGGTGCAGAATAAGGTGGAGTCACAGTGACAGGGTGTGAGAAAGGCTCTGCCGGCCAGCCCTGGCTTTGAGGACGGAAGGCCACAAACCAAGGAATGCAGGCAGTCTCTAAAAGCTGGAAAGGCAAGGAGGTGCCTATCCCCCAGGCCTCCAGGGAGGAGCTCTGCCAATACCCCCTCTTCAGCCCCACGAGACCCGTCTGGGACCCGTGACCTCCAGAGCCACGAGATACGTTTGTCGGTTTCTTGCTCATTTTAACAGTTTTTACTGAAAGCTGTGTATCAGATCACTCTACTCCTACATCTTCTCAGTTGTTCCCTCCTTTCATATGCTCCTTTCCTCTCCTACTTGGTGAGATCTGGCTTTACGTGCCAGGATCTTTCTGGCGTCTTTGTCCAGTTTTAGTCTAGTGACAACCACCTCGCCATGTGCACACCTGGGACACTCGCCTTCTCCGGCCGCTATGTCCCTGCTCGGTGCATCCACCGAGTAGACCTGTAGACCTGGACTACCCTGCCCATTTGCTGACCTCTGCAGTGTCCTCACACAGCCCGTCCCTCAGCAGCCCTGTGGACGAGCATGGCTCGGACACCGTACTGGTGTCTCAGCTCTCTGGAAAGAGGGGAAGACACATCTTCCTGTGAATGTGGGAAGGTGCACTGAAGTGCCTTTTACACTTCTTGCTCCGGTCAGAAGTCACAGAGGGAACTGAACTTCATATTGGCCGCTGGGACTTCGGCGATGGCCACAAAAGGGAAGAGATAAATTTGTCATTTAAGGCACTCGGTTTATGGTAAGTTGTCATGGCAGCCACAGAAAACTAATACAAGAGAGTAAAGATGTCCAGTGTCAGCTTGATGGAGACGGGCAGGGAATGGTGAGCAGGTCTTCGACAGGTGCCGGGGACAGAAGGGACCAGGGGTGGGGCCAGATGGCAGACAGTGCGCAAAGACAGATACAATCATGACCTGCTCATGACACAAGGAGAGGTCAGCCAGCCTGGGACAGAGACACTAGGGACAGCTGGAGATCAGTCAGAGGTCAGATGGGGCCAATCGATGGCCAATCAGGAAAGAAGGCAGGAAAAGTGCCAAGTCTCAGAGAAATGAAGGAACACAAGACGGGAAAGGGATGGGGCAGGAGCAGGCATACAGGGTGAATTCTTTTTGTTGTCCTTTTAATCACACATGAAATGGGTGGTCTTCCTAGGCAAGCAGTTGGCTCAAGACAGTACGATCTGGCACCTGGAGCCGCCGGCCCTCAGACAGAAGGAGGGTGGCTCACAACGCTCCTAAGCGGCTGTGACCACCCACGGCTAATCCTGCCCACAGCCAATCCCTACCAGAATGTGCCCCACTGACCTCTGATGTTTACTGCTAAAAAAAATGTCATCTATCCTCACTCTCACCCCTCTACCAAAAATATTCAAAAGAATGTGCTACTAAAAGCAGCTCTAGGGAAGAGTTTCCAAAATGCTGTGAACAGTGTGGGCAACATCACAGGAAAAGGCATGGAGCTTCCTCAGGTGACTTCTCTGACGCAGACAACACTGCCCTGAAATAAAGGCGTCAGGATCAGTATTCTGACTTCAAAATAACTGAGACTCATGGGCTTATAATAACTCAAGCCCAGTATGATCTATTAGACGGGTAAAAAAGATCACAGAAATAGGAGGTCCCCCAAGGTCAGGCTAATGGTCAGCCTGCTGTGTGGCACCTCAGGAAGGACACAGGCTGGGTGCCCAAAGTATGATGTTAATATTCCAGAACCAACTTCTCAACTTGCTCGTGCCTCGGTTTCCTCTAATGAAGTGGCAAAATGCCATTTCAAGCAGACAGAGGAGCCAGAGCAAAGGGAAAAAGGCACAAATAGTGGCATGTTGGGGGAAACTCGAGTTACTCCAAAGTCGGGCACAGAGAAGGGACCCCGGACAGGCGGCATGGGGCCGGGGTCCGCATCTGGTATCCTGTGCTTAACTAAGGGGAGGCTTATGTTGGATCTATGAAAGGAGTCAGTGGAAATTTCATAAGCAAACGACTCTGGGAAAGGTTAGGACAGATCTCCTCTCACAATCCCCACTCGCATATTAAAATCTTCAGCTAGCCCTGCAGGAGTAGACACCTGCTTACCTGTGCTTTTACCCCAATGTCCCTAAGATTCTAGAGCCCACGGAGGCCCTCCACATCCCTCCCAGGCTCTGGAACTCCCCTTCATGAACATCAAAGTGGATAACACGAAAACTCTGCAGAGTTGTGAGCAGAGAAGTGGCTTCACTAGGCTCTATTTTGGAAAATGACTCTGGCACAGGTAAAGGAAGGGGATTTGTGGCCCACGCTCAACAACAGAGGTCAGAAAGGCAGATGAGACGCGAGTGTTACTAAATTCATACAGGCTCACTTCCTGACACCAACGTGTTTACACCTCCTCCCTCTGTGCTTACTTGTTTAAAGCTACATGGCAGAACACTGGGCCAGCCTACGGGGACACACGTGTCCTTCTCAGGACTAGTGGCAGTCACGTGGCCGACATCTGCACAAGAAACATAGTGCTTCATTTTTATTTCTGATCAGAACAGCCTTCTCGACATACGACTTTAAAATCACTTTTGAGGGGCGCCTGGGTGGCTTAGTCGGTTGAGCGTCCGACTTTTGCTTAGGTCATGATCTCGCGGTTCGTGGGTTCGGGCCCTGCGTCGGGCTCTGTGCTGACTGCCAGCTCAGAGCTTGGAGCCTGTTTCAGTCTGTGACTCCCTCTCTCTCTGACCCTCCCCTGCTCACGGGGTCTCTCTCTCTCTCTCCTAGAAATAAATAAAAAAACATTTAAAAAAAAAAAAAATAAAATAAAATCACTTTTGAACCTGATCAGAATACAAAATACCCTTTCTGAACTAGCCTTAAATTATAAACTCAAAAGCCCAAGTGAATGCAGTAAAAAAAAACCCAAAGAAATCTCTTGAGATACTTTTTGAAATTTGCTGTTTGTCAACAGAACTAAGCAACCACCTTTGAGTGACCTGAAATCCTGAAGACCGTTGGTCGGTGCGCCAGACACACTGAGGACGTATGGCAGCCTCCAGGCAGAGCGGGCCACCCGACACAGTCCTGGGTTCTTGGAACATCCCGGGAACACACTAAGCCCTCTGATCTCAGACTGCTCGTTTATAAAGACCAGAGTAATGTACAGAAAGCACAAGGTTTGTCATAAGTGGTCAAAAACATATAAATAATCATTATTCCACCCTGTTCCCCGACTTTTTCCAGGAAAAGAGCAAACGGCAGGTGATCACAGTTTGGATATCTAGACATTTGCTTCAGCAAAGCTCGGTGCGGAGTTAAGGGAAGAGTTTTAGACTCTTTGATATTTCCTTTTAAATAAAAAATAATTTCCTACATATGTTGACTTCCAGTTATGTGTTAGTCAATGATAATTAATTCTAAGTCTACTTCCTTCTTTCATAAAATCAGCATTTGTCAGGTAATCAATGTTTACGCGCTGGCAAGCTAAACATGGCAGCTTCTGTTTTTGGTTTGTTTTCTATATACTGGGGAGGACCCCGAAGATCATCTAGATGAGGCTGGGGCACTGATGATGCTCTGGGCCAGCTAACTCCTTGCTGGGAGCTGTCCTGGGCATCGTAGGACCTAGAGCAGCATCCCTGGGCCCTACCCATGAGGTGCCAACAGCACAAGCACACGCACGCACATGCGCCTCTTGGATGTTCGTACCAAATTGGGGCTTGCAAAGCCACCCTGGCTGGGAACTACTGATCTGCACCCTCACCCCACGGGATTATCTCAGAGCCAAGGAAACCGGGGCTCCACAGTGGTAAGTGAGCTGCTCTGGGGCACGGCAGTTAGCGCCAGGTCAGGTCCACAGGCTCTCACACTCGGTCAGGACAAGCTCCGTCACGAACAACTTAAGTCCCTCCCACCTCTTCTTTGCTTTCTTGAACTTCTTTCACATCCACTTGGAATTTAGCCATCAACAACTGAATACCTGTCCAATCATTTTAACATCAATACGTTACAATATATGAAATATGGGAAGGGAAGGGAGGAAAAATAGCTATAAAGTCACAATGCTAAAACAATCATTTTTAGCATGTTTCCAAATCTTTTTATATGTATACATGCACACAGACATATGTACACACACGCATACCGTACACACCATGTGTTTGTACATATACGTGTCTGTACAATCTGTTTCCCTTAGAATTTCAGTGGATTCTCTCAATCTGAGGTTTTAACTCTTTCTTTAGTCCTGAGAATTTTTCAGCTATTACTTTTTCAAAAATTTCCCTTTTCATTTTTTTCTTTTTTATTATTTTTGAGATGAGGGGAGAGAGAGAGAGAATGCACGCACACAAGTAAGGGAGGGGTAGAGAGAGAGGAGGACAGAGGATCTGAAGCAGATTTTGAGCTGTCAGTGCAGAGCGCAAGCGGGACTGGAACCCACAAACCATGAGATCATGACCTGAGCCAAAGTCAGACGGCCAACCGATGGAGTTGTCCAGGAGTCCCCCTCTTTTTCCTTTTCTTTTCCCTCTTTTGGAAGTCCTCTTGAGTGAATGCTAATATTGACCCCTTCGAATCTATTTTCTGTGGCTCCTGATTTTTACTTTACAGAGCCCATCCCTTAAATTCATGTTCTGGCAACATGGACCTCACTGATCCTATGTGTGCAGCCTGCTAAATAGTTAGCAAATTTTAGTTTTTATTTCAACAATTACATATGTTTCTACTTCCAAGCCTTTTACTGGCTCTTTTTCACTAGTACCTTTTTCTGTTTCAGTAACTTAATTACCTCCCTTGCCTTTCTAAGGATGTTAATCATATGCTCTCATTTTCAAGTCCTGTTCCCATTTAGTTTTCTCAAGTGTGAGCTCTTCAGTTTCTTGACTGGAGGCTCGTCAAATGTTAGGCTATTAATAGCATTTTTGAGCATGTAGGAGACTCTCATTTTGATGAAGTTTCATTTATCAATTTTTTTCTTTGACACTTATTGCCTTTTGCATCCTACCTGAGGAGCCCTGCCCGCCCCATGTTATAAACATGTCCTCCTAAAACATGTTTTAGTTTTTACATGTGAATCTATGATCCACTTTGAATTACTGTTTGTGTAGGGCAGGAGAGAGGGCTGTACTTCGTTTGTTCTGATGGAAAGATCCAGATGCTCCAGTACCACATGCTAGAAACACCTTCGTTTCCCCATGGGACTTCCTTGGCAACGTGCTGACAAGCAGAAACATCTCAGTGAGGGTCTATTTCCAGACTTCTTTTTTTTTTTAAAGCTTTTATTTTTAAGTAATCTCTACACCCAACGTGGGGCTCGAACCCACAACCTTGGGATCAAGAGTCACACGCCCTACTAACCGAGCCAGCCACGTGCCCCTAGACTCTATCTTCTGTTCCACTCATCTCTTTGTTGGCCTCCTCTCCCCCTCCCCCCTCCCGGTAACACTGTCTAGGTCACTACCATCTCACAAGACTTGAAGTCAGATGGTTTAAATTCTCCCACTTGTTTTTATACCAAGATTGCTTGGCATATTCTAGGTCCTGTGCGTTTCCACATAAATGTTAGAATCAGCTGGGTCACTTTCCCCTGCAGGACTCTTGGTTAGGATTGTGCTGCACCTTGAGATCAATTTGGGGAGAACCGACATAGTAACTGCATCGAGTCTTGCGCCCCAGGGACATCACAGACTTCTCCCGCTTATGTGGGTCTTTAGATCTGTCAGCAATGTTGTGCACTTCCCAACACAGTTCCTGCATGGCTTCTGTTAAATCAGTCCCTAAACATACTTGGCAATTCTTGGCTGTAATACCGTCTTTGTGACTGAGGTTTCCTACTGGCCTCTTCTCCATCTTGGCTTGCACGGCCCTCCCTGGGGGAGGCGAAAGCAGTTACTGGAGCAGGTGCTCACAACGGCCGAACACGGGTGCAGGCAGGCTTGGGTGCGAGAGGCACTTCTAGACCCTTCTGCGCCCCTCCTTCCTCTTACCCTCTGGCGTTCCCTGTCCTACTCTGTTCGCTACTGTCACTAAAGGGAACCCCCACATGGGTGAACGGGACGAGGGACAGCCATCTGCGGGCTGACTGCTCTTCTAGGTGGAGACCCTGGGCCCCGCCCTCCTCCAGGGCCACCAGCCGAGCACAAGGACAGTGTTTCTGCCCCACTGGGCAGTGCTGTCCGCCATCCATCACCTCGCCCAGCCTCTCAGGGAGCCCCCACAACTTCCAGCCCTCCAAGGCTGCCCCACTTGCTTGTTCTGAGGAAACTACATTGTCACTTCATGACTTAAAAAAAATTATTTTCGGGGCGCCTGGGTGGCTCAGTCGGTTAAGCTTCTGACTCTTCATCTCAGCTCAGATCATGAACTCATGGGTCAGAAAACAGTTCCTTAGTCTAGACCAGATATTACTTTGAGTAGCTGATTGTGCTTTTACATTAATCGTCATCTGAAACAAGAAGGCCGAGAACTGGAGGGAGACACGGAGAGGCAGGCCGGCATGATTAGCGCACAGACCACACAAGAGAGCAGGAATGAAGCTGGCGTCCCTGCCGGCCAGACGGACAGAGCTGGCTCACGCAGGGCGCTGGTGGGGAAGCCAGCTGCTCTTCAGGGGGCAGGAAGCCACGGAGGCGATCGTGCGGGGGTGAAAGGTGTTTGAACCACCAGGCCGGAGTAGACAATTAACAAAACAAAACACTCTCCTAAAAGTGAAATGTCCCAACTCAACTTTATAACGCACATGCCTAGAAGGAAAGGTTGGGCTGACCAGTCAGCAATGGTGATCAGCAGCACGCATCGCGAGGACCGCGAACGTGAGATCTGCACAAGGAGACCAAACCGCTAGGAAAGAATGTGTACTCACCCAGCCCAGAGATATTTATTGCTTTCACGGATTTCTTCATTTTGTAAAGAACCATCCGGTCCACGTCCAAAGCCTAAAACATAGAGAAGTGCATTAATTAAAACGCGTTTGAGCTTAAATCATGACTCTCAGAGACCCGCCTTGTGAGAGCCATTCTGGGGGCTCCTGTGGAGCTGTCTCTGTGTCCCAAATCTTCAGTGTGGCCTGGAGACCGAGTCATCCCTAAAGGAGCTAAGAATTAACCCAGACCAACTCCACCCCCACCAAGCCTCAATTCTCCTGTGAACAAGCAAGGCTCGGGAGCCTGCCAGGGGCTCCTTCCGGACACAGGCCAAGGACAGGGAGTGGGGGTGGNGGCCGCATGGTCTGGTGGGAGGCAAACCCACTCTGGATTTGTAAAGACCCAGATATGAAAGTGTTTGGGTTGGAAGGCATGTTCTGCCTAAATCTCTTCCAGCCTAGATTCCTCTTCCAGAACCAGGGAATAACAATACCTACTTTGCCAGGCCAAATGATTTATTAGACACACCTAAGTATCTAATATTCCTCTACGACATTCCATTTCCTATTACACGTTAACAGACCAACCACTATACAGGGGAGCATATGGCACTTACAAGCCTAGCACGCTGCTCAGTGACTAATCAAATCAGGAGTTTGAATTACAGGACTACTTTCTCAAAAGGTACAGGTGTAAAATTTCCCTTTAACCCAACTGAACATCACAGAAGAGGTGACAGGCAGAAGAATCTGCAACCTGGGACAGTGACACCCACCACAGAGGCTACTGTAAAGGAAGAAAGAACTGCAGAGGAAGTGCCGAGCCCCAAATCTGGCATACGCTCAATAACATTATTATTACTCATCGTGAGATTTCATCACAAGAACCTGCAACAGCCCTTCCCTGCCAGCCTTCCCGAATCACCTTCCATGTCAGCATCCTAAGTCCTATTCGAAAGCAACGATGACTAGTTTAGTGGAGGCTAAGAACAGATGTGACTGGTGCTGACATTAAACAGAAAAATGATCCCAAGGCAGCAGGCCATTGACAGAGTGGCTACAATAAAGAGAAGTTGTATTTTGTTTTTTAAATCTTTTATGTATCTTTGAGGAGGGGGAAGAGTGTGAGGAGGGGAAGGGCAGAGAGAAAGAGGGACACAGAATCTGAAGTGGGCTCCAGGCTCTGAGCCCGATGCGGGGCCCCAACCCAGAAACCATGAGATCATGACCTGAGCCAAAGTCAGAGGCTTAACCTACTGAGCCATCCATGCACCCCGAGAAGCTGTATTTTAAAAAGCATTATTTTCTGATATACTGGAAGAAAGGGTAGGTATGAATGGACACAAGGAAGTCAAAATTTCTTTTTTTAAAAAATGATCGTTTTTTTTTTTTAATTTTTTATTTATTTCTGAGAGAAAGAGAGAGGAGAGAGGACAGCATGAGCAGGGGAGAGTCAGAGAGAGAGGGAGACACAGAATCTGAAACGGGCTTCAGGCTCTGAGCTGTCAGCAGAGAGCCTAAAACGGGGCTTGAACCCACGGACTGTGAGACCATGACCTGAACTGAAGTCGGACACTTAACCGACTGAGGCACCCAGGCGCCTTTCTTCTGGAAAACTAGCTTTTATTCTCCTAGGTCATCTCTCATCTGCTCCAGACCTTCCCTTCAGATTCGAAAAGGCATATGGAGAAAGCATTTAACCACCGAACTCTCTCCGGAAGACTCCTCACCTTTAACTCCCCAGTCTGCCACCCGGAAGACAGTACCCTGCGGCGTGCGTAATGATCCAGAGGCTTCTCCTGCCAGTGACAGCAAGAAGACGGGATCTGTTCAGGATGGTGTCAGAAACAGCGGTCCCTGACGTTTATCAACCACATGCCAGAGAGTTCCACTCTCACAGAGACACACGTTCAGGGCACTCGTCACTGCTCTGGAAGGTCCCAGCCCCCACGCGAAGGGCCATTACCAAAAAACACATTTGATCTAATCAACGTCTACTCCAACACTCGGAGAGAACACGGTCTGGAGCTGTGAGAACAATCTCTGACCTGTGCTTGAATCATTAAGCCTGCTCCTCCTCCAGAAGCTTCCCAGGCGCCAGGCCGGCTGGCCTGCACGGGACGGAAGTCAGCCGGTGTCCTCATGAAGTCCTTGCTGCGGGCTCACAGCGGGTGTGGAGGGAGAAAACGTCACCCACACAGGAGAGAAGCACAGAACACGGGTTCGAGGGGCCACTCCCCACCAGGGACGCCAGTGCTATTTCCACATGTCCTCAGGAGGAGGCCTTGACTCCCAACCTTCTTCCTCCTCTTTATTTCTAACACTGTGCGCCCTCTTCCCTGCCTCTTCTTGAACCGTTAGTTTTACTCCGGCTTTGCAAGTTGATTTAGAGGCATGTCCTCCCCTCCTGCCTTCTCAGACGGGTTAGGTACTCACCCAGACTTTTTCTGTACCCTGCGCTTACTCAATATTTCATCTGATAAAATTTACTGAGCACCTACTACATGCTAAGTACTAACTGAGGTATTAGACATAAAACAGGTGTGCAAAACAGGGCAATGCCGGTGCCGGCATGGAGTTCACAGTCTAGCGAGATAATGCCCTGGAGAAACACAAAGCCAGAAGTCCAGGACTCTCATGCAGCTGCTTCTCGTTTTCTTTTTTTCTTCTTTGTTTTTTATGTTTATTTATTTTTGAGAGAGACAGAGAGGCAGACTACAAGCAGGGGAGGGGCAGACAGAAAGGGAGACACAGAATCAGCAGGCTCCAGGCTCTGCGCTGTCTGCACAGAGCCCGACATGGGGCTCGATCCTAGGAGCTGTGAGATCATGACCTGAGCTGACGGAGCCACTCAGGTGCCCCGAAGTGCTGTTCTCTTTGTCCTGCTCACCTCAAGACCTGCGCTTCCTAATGTACCTACGAGACACACCTGTCAACTGAGCCTGGAAATACGGCCGGTACCACACAGTGAAATGGTAATATTTTGGACATGTTAGCATAAATAAAGTATTAATATGATTAATTTTATTCTTCTTTTTTGCTTTTTTGCTTTTTTGTCTCCTGTAAAAGCAGGAACTTGCTCATCGCTGTGTCCCTGGTGCCCTGCACAAAGCTGACATAGGTCTTGATCACTTGATCAGTGATCGCAAGACCAGAAAGGCCAGGCAGGGACACAGAGGCTGGCTGGCAAGGGTACCCGGCTGGGCCTGCAGACAGTGGGCAGCTATCGAAGGTTCTCGGCAGGGGAGAATGGAGAGCTGTACTTGAAGGTCACCCAAGCCACAGTGGGAGCAATGGATCTGAGCAGGCAGGAAGCGGATTCAGGGAGCAGATACCCAACGGGGAAGGACCTGGCGGGGACCCATGATTGGGAAGCCATATGGGACTGGTACAGGGCAGCATTCTGGAAAAGTCAGCGTGTGGCCAGGGAGATCTGCTGGGCCTCCTCAACCAATTTTAGCTGCCTAGCCTTTGGCATTCCCACAGATGAGAGAGCAATCTTCTGTCCACAGGACTTTTGCTCAGTTGTGCTGAGAAAAATGTGAACCAGAGTGGACGTATACCTCGGTGCGGAGGGCCAACCGCAGATGAAATATGCTTCATAACTCTGCTGAACGCTGACAAGTTTCCTCCCACGCCGTACTGGGGGACACACCCCTCCCTGATCTTTTCCTGCATAAAAGTCTTATAAAAATAGGCCACCGTATGGAATCTTCTACCTCTGTTATTAAAGGGGATGTGCTGTTTCCTGAACTCAGGGGAAGAGTAGATAAACGGTAACAGTTGCTTTCCTACAGTCTGTTAAGAGGAGCCTGGAAAGAAAGGGGGGGGGAGGTGGAGAGGTAATTTTAAATTAAAACTGCAAGAGGGAAAAGCAATTACCTCCCCACTCAAAAACACACCCTTCGTTACAGAGCATATTTACAGATAATGAAGATTAAACTTGGTCAGGAAAAGTCAGAATGATTAAGACGAAGTGCTGGAAATAGTCTCCTGTCAATTCTGAATGAAAACAGCACTGGAAACCTAAAACAACAAAAATAGCGAAACTGGAGAGCCAAAGGTGTCCACCAATCGGGCTGAGATCCCTAACAGGCCGGGTGCTTGCCCACACCCTCCCCTCGCCAAGTCCACCCGAGCTAAAGAGAAGGAAACAGAGCTGCGGCCTTGGCCAGAACATGTGTGTAAACACTATAAACACAAGCGAAAACTGAAGAGCCAATACGGACCTAGGCGGGTCCAGCACGGCAGCTGATGTCTGGCCAAAGCCCATTAATTCTGAGGGCCCGCACTGCAGCTGACCCTCCGTTTAGAAAACAAGCCTTACAGAGTAAATTTATCATGTAAACAAGACTGTAGAGATGTGTCTTCAGATATTTTAGAGGAAAATAAACAATGGTCTCCAACCACTCCAGAAGCATCTCCCTTGATCCCTTGGACCACTGAGAGAAGGGCCAGGGCTCTGGTTCATTCCTGCAGCAGCTCCCTGTGGTCTCTGCGCTCCCGGGAGGGTGTAGGGGGCACAAGGGGAGCCCCCCAGGAGGGGACACAACACTGTTCACTCTTTTCCCTCTTCACACCTGTGCTGTCCAACTGGGCAGCCACTAGCCGCAGAGGACTATGGAGGGGGAGCTACAATTTGGTAAGGAATCCAGTTCGTGTCCTGTGCCTTTCTCAGGAGCCGTAGCCACACACAACGGACTATGTCAAAACACACCACCCCTTTATGCTCTTCCTCTGCAGACCCCTCCGCGTGCCCTCCCCTAAGGCTGTCCCTGAGACCCGGGCATCATCGAGGGGGGCTTCTCCCTCCTTCCCCATGGGCTCCGCACAGATGTGACCGGATGGCATCTCCTCTCCCTTTGGAAGGCTGAGGCAGTGTTTGTTCCCAGAGGCCACAGGGATGTCCATCCTGGCACAGGGGCACGTACGTCCTGACACTGGCGGGTGGAGGCCAAGTCCACGGTCTGTGTGAGGAGATGAGCCTGGGGCAGGTGGTGGTTTGTGCAGCCACGTGCTAAGGATCCACACAGATGAATGTTTCCAGTCGACAGAACAATGAGGTGGAAGGGAACACTAGCTGAGAATCCCAACGGAGAAAGCTCCCCAGAAAGAGTTCTTCTCTTTTGATTAGCAGACCGGCATTACCAAAGAACTATACTCCAGAAATATACTGTTTGAACCTTGTTAATAAAAAATTTGTGGAAATTTTTTTCTCTCATATTATGTAAGTACCTATATAAGACCCTCACTTTTGCCTCTAGGCCTGCAAAGCCTAAAATGTTCACTGTCTGGCCCTTCATGCCGTCTGCTGACCCCCGGCCCGGCGGATTCACGGAGGTTTCTCCAACCTTATTGGCCGGTCCAGTCTCCTCCTGGCACAGGACCAGTTGGGCCCCCAGCTCTCAATTCAAGCCAGCATCGGTGGAGAGGGACCAGCTTCATCCTGGGAACACGAAGATGCTGCCCTGGAGGAAGAGAGGACGGCAGACCACCGGGGAGGCACGTTCCACTCTCCTGTCCCATCCCATCTCCCTCCTTCCTTTTGGGAAAGGCTAACCTGAGAGGAAGTGACATTTCTGAAAGACACAGACCAAATAAGAAAACAAAGCGACACCCAGATCTGAGCCCCAAGCGTAGCTGTGCCAAGAAGGAGTCACGCAAACATCTCGACGGCAGCTTCATCTCGCCTCCCGCTTGACATCACTTTTAAAGTAACGCGGAACATTAGTGACAGCGTCAAATATTTCCAGGAGCCTTCTGGGAGGCACAGCAATGCACTGTGGCCTGCAGGCTCGGTTTAGAGCCAGAGCATAATGGACCTACCTCCTCCTGGGAATAAAGCAGAGGCCCAGAGAATAGCAGGTGTCATGAAGAATGAAGATCAAATAAATGTCCAAGCTAAATCAAGCTGTGTAAGATATGTATGCATGAGGGCAAACCAGAAGGTCACACTTGGTTTTCTATAACAAAACTGAGGTTACTCAGAATACATGCACATCAGCACCAGAAGACAGGGATGCTCATGTGCTCTTCAAAAGAGCCGAAAATGGGACAAACCCAAATACCTGCTGATGGTAAAATGGTAAAACCGCTGCAGGGAGACAAACGTTACCCACCCCAGAATGTAAATGAATTTCATGAAATGTTAAGCAAAAGAAGCAGTTTGCAACAGGACGCAGGCGGTACACTAGCATAAAAGCAGAAAGCAGGAAAACTAGACGATGCTGTTTCTGTTCAGGAACATACGTGTTGCTGATACAACTACAAACAGAAGCGAGGAGGGAGGTGGATGGCACAGCTGGGTTGGCGGCTCCCCAGAGGGAAGATTCTGGGAGATCTGGGAGAGCTGACGGGAAGGCGGTGAGCGCCCCTGGACTGCTGACGGGGGCCCGGGACCAGGAAGCACAGGCAATGTCTGCATGGGTGCTTGCTCGTAATCATCCTATAAATTACAGTATCTGTGTGTGTGTGTGTGTGTGTGTGTGTGTGTGTGTGTGTGTACACATACTAATTTGAACAAAAGTAAATGTAAAGCCTTCTTGATGGAAAAGAAATTAAGATCAGCTAAAATTTTGGGGAAGGGCCAGAAAGGCTGCCAAATTGGAAATGCCACACAGGGCACTTTATTAGCTCAGCATTTTGGTCACGCACAATGAGCGAAAGGAACCTAGAGATCCCCTAATCCCCTTCCCAAGCCAATGACACATGTCGGTAAGCTGGAGACAGAGGTGCAAACAGAACCCAGGTCAGCCAACCCCTAAAGCAGGCCACCCTTGAGGACCGGCAAACAGAAAAGACACTTCCTTCGTTGTTCTCCACCACCTTGTTTTTATCCCTCAGAACATCTCGGACTCTGTGCCTGGCTGCCGAAACCAGGGGTGGGGCCAGGGGAGCAGCTATCCAGGGCACAGCCAGCCCCTCACCCCACCGTCAATGGCACACTGACCACATCTTCAATCGCAGCTACTCGCGACAGATGCATCCAAACCCGGGGGGAGCCTTCCTCAGGGAGAGGGGCTCCGGCCCGTGTAGGCTGGCTGACCCTGACCCACGTGGCTATATGCAGCACGGAGAACAAAAAAACAATACAGCGGCTTCCAGAGGTGGAAATGCAACAGACCTTTGTCAAAATTCCGTCTCAGGAAGCAGGAAAAGTACAAGGTAATTACTGAACCAATTGAGTGTGTGCTCACACAACTGTAAGCAAGAAATAAACTGTTATAAACTAGAGGGCAAGCAAGTGTTGCATTAGACACACAAACTGTGTACATAAAGATGCAGGAAACAAATCATCTTTATTGTCCCGGGGAAAGTTGGGGGGCTTTTCGGATTTTTCTACTTTTAAACTATCATCAACGTGAGTACGTTATAGTTGAAAAAATTTTTAAAAGGCACTTCAATATCCAACACGGTTATCTTCTTCAGTTGTTTTCACATCAGATAGGATATTGAGGATTTAACTCTGAGCACAAAAAATGTGCCTAAGAAACTGATTAAACAATAAAGGAAAACACTCAAAATTGCATCTTTCCGTATATAAATATATACATAGAACAAAATCCTGGAGACACAGGAATCTGCCCCAGTGGTTACTGAGGAGACAGAAAAGACGGTGAAGGCAGGCTCGTTTGTTGTACTGTTTGAAATATATTCGTGCAGGATTTGTGTGGTTAGAAAGAAATAATGGGAGATAAACAGCTCTCTGGAATAAAAAGGAATGTCACTAACCCAAGCCGACTGGCTGAGATGCTGTGGCCCGAAGCACTCCGAACGCGCCCATCAGAGGCTGGACCCCAGGAAGCTAAGAACTCATAAAACATGAAAATCATTGAAGGTCCTGGGGCAGATAAAAGAAATAAATACAAATCCAAAGAACAAAGGCATGAGGGTGGGGGAGGGGGAAGGAGGAAGGTCGAAGGTCCGAAACACAAAACCGAGCTGGCGCCTCCATGCTGCTTCTGTCGTGGCAGCTGAGGGCACCGCTGCCTGCCCTGGTCTCCCAGAAAGCCCACCCGCCAGAGGGGGCAGAGGGCTTCACCAAAGCGGTTTTCTATCCTTCTCTCCTCGTCCAATTGCAGAAATACAGCCCTGTGTCCTCCCTCCTTCCCACACACGTGATGTCTACAGAGACGTTCCCAGCAGGACTTCGGAAGAGAAAACAATAGGAAGGAACCCCAAGTGCCCAGCCCAGGACGCTGACCACAGCAACTATAGAGCATCCGTACGGTTACGTTCTAGACCGGCGCCCGGCGCCGCCATGGCTGGGGTGGACTGCATCACACACACGTTACATCAAAGTGCCGCGTTAACAAGGGAGAGCCGCAAGCGTACCCCCAGGCGCTCCCGGGAACCCGACCCCTGGGGCCATCAGCCGGGAGCTCAGGCTGTTACTAGATCACTCTTCTAGAGGGTCGGAAACTGCTGACAATGAATTCCAGCTTTGTAAAAACGCTTCACATCCTGATTTTTTACTTGGGGGGGAAGAGCTTCTGAGAGATCTGGGGGAGTTGACAAGAGAAAGGAGAATTTGGGCAAGCCAGCAGCAACGAAACGCACTCCTCGTCTCTGAGGCCCTGGTGCCCTGTTCCCGGGGGAGAGCCTGGGCTGAAGTCCCCAACACCTTCAGCAACCACGGTACCACTCAGTCCGGCTCCCCTGGATGGACTAAAGAGCCCAGATGCAAGCAGGAAATGGGCCATCTCTGGGGAACAATGACAAACGGAATAGGGGCCATCATGCCAGAAGAGGTCTGCTAAGCAGGGCTGAGGCCGCTGCACAGGGCCTGGTGATGCGGAAGCAGCGGGAGAGGCTGGGAAGGGGACCTTCAGTTGGGAGTGAGGTCAGCCCTCCACATCTGTCCCAGTTCCAGAAGACAATGTAATCACAAGCCAGGCTGATTTCCCCAGGAAACAGGGGTCAAGCCGCCTGACCTCCACTTCAGTGACATAAATAGGGGAGAGGAGACGTGAGTGAGCGGGTTTTCCCCGAGCCCCACGGGCAGACAGGGAGTGCTGCGGAGGACCCTGCTTCCCGGGCACTGGACGTCTGCCCGCAAACCATCGCTCACACTCGCTCTGTGGGCTCTGCCCCCAGCCTTACGCCTTCTGGCCTCCTGTCTGCACCAAGCCAACTGGGCCCTGACGGGGTCCTTCTGCCGTCAGCCGGCCGCCACATCTGTGTTGTACGTGTTCTTTCAGAAAGAACATTCGTAACTGAAACTAGACTTCAGGTAACACACGCGTCAAAAAGGGGGGAAACCATTATTCCACCCAGGCCGTCTCATTCATTCCCTTTGCCCGCCCACATCCCAACTCCACAACGTCGCCTACAGGGAGGCACAGTAGAATGTGATCTCAGTGCTGGGTTCTTTAGGACGGTGCAGTGGTTAAAAGTCACTGGCTTTTTAACCAAACATAAAATTCTAAGCCAGACTCCACATATCAGCAGCATGACCTCAGAAAATTCCTTCCCCTCACCGACCTCGGGTTTTCCCTCTAGAACTTGGGACGAAGACCTGCTTCACAGGATGAAGCTTCGGTGTGTATGGCATCCGGCCACGACGGGGGCTTTTATTCGTGCCCCCTGGGTCTCCAAGGGTTATGTCTACACTGTGTCAAGTAAGGGGGCCGTTCAGAAACACCATCTCCCCAGGGCTGCTGCGATCGCTAGGCTAAATATTTTCAGGTCTGATAATGGTTATGGTAACAAGGATATTAAAAAAAAAAAAAAGGAAGAAAAAAATACCTTTGTAGCTCATGCCAGCCTTTACTCTCAGTAATCAGTTTTTTTTCTGTCAACATTTAAATTCTTCTAAACGTTCCCTCGTGTGTTTTGAACTCCCCAAAGGGGTGACAAGGCAAAGGCAGGGCCACACAGCAAGTGACAGACCAGGGTGCTCCGGGCAAACTTAGTGGAGGGGGGGGTCACTTGTCCCCTCTGGGCTTTCACACACAGGGTCAAATGGGGCAGAGTGGGCACGGGGGAAGCAGAGGGACACCTGGTGTCGGCCCGTCCCCTGCTCCCCCAACCTGCAGGATCCTTGGGGACTCCGCTTTCAAAGCAAAGCCTCCAGGCAGGCGTGCCCCTCTCACAGCTGTGTGACACACGCGTCAGTCCAGTGCAGTCCATCCTCTGTGCCCCCCCCCCCCAGATGGCCACACCAAGGTAAGGGGGTGGGACTAGAAGGCCCACAGGTCCCGGGCGTGTCCCCAGAAGCAAAGTCACCCAGGTAAAGTCGTTGGCACCGGACACAAAGGCCTTTCAGTTCCAAAGACAGAAGCAATGAGCTGAATAGACCTCTACGGTCCCAAGAGTCACAGAGCCCCTCACATTCCACAGAGCACTTTTATGTTTATTTATTGTGAGAGAGAGAGAGAGAGAGAGAGAGAGAGAGGGACAGAGGGCCGGAGGGAGAGAATCCCAAGCAGGCTGCCTGCTGTTGGCACACAGCCTGATGCAGGGCTCGATCCTACAAACCGTGAGATCATAACCTGAGCCGAAATCATGAGTCGGCCGCTCCACCAACTGAGCTCCCCAGAGCCCCTCCGCAGAGCACTTTAAGCATCTGCTACTTTACACAATATTCACAGCATCTTGTGAAACCACCACCAATTTTCCCAATTTAAAGTAGAAGAAACTGACTCAGAGCTGAACTTTTCCGAAGTTGTTTATTTGGCCTTGAACGGAAGAGTTCAAACAGGGAGAGTTCCAGCAGACTGCGAAGCACGCTTCCAGGATTATGTGGTCCCTGTCTCGCCCTCCATCTAGTTTAGAACCGCATGGGTCCCGGGGCCAGGAAGAACGCACGGGAAGCTCCGGGGACTTGGTGTTGCTACCTCCCCTCAGGTCTGGGGAGAATAATCTCCCTCGTCCGCCACCACCTCAGACTCCCCTTACGCCCTTCTCCCAGCCCTCGGCTAGAACCACCTGGCACCGCTCCTCTGTGCCAGGGATGCCGTCGGCTCCCATTCACAGAGAAAGGCATCTCCCAGGCCGTGTGACCGCCCCGCTCCCGCTGCCACCCCAGCTGTGCTGCATCTGACCTTCGCCAGGAGCTCAGGCACACCCCCTAGGCCGCCTGACGTAAGCAATTCTGCAGTTCCAGAACCTTTCCATGGGCCAGAGCGGCAGAGGAGTGCACAGAAGGCGGGTGACACTGTGGGTGGCCCACAGCATTCGCCCACGTCCAGGCTGCAGTCCATGCTCAGGGCTGGCTTTTAAGGGGAAGCCACGGTCTCTACTCTCGCCTCGTCTTGATCTCCCACTTCTCAGTTCCTGTTTCCCATCCCGGAGACCAGGCCCCGCTGCCGTACGATGGAATGGGAAGTAGGGAGGAGAAGGGAGACTCAGAATGAAGAAGGGAGAAGGAAGGAGCCACCAGGCTTGCTCAGGCCACAAACGGCCTGCCGCCCCCAAAGCCAGCCTCTAAATGAAGCAGAGATGGTTTCTGGAAAGAAAGGAGGGTGAGCATGTGAATGAAGTTGACATGCGAACCAGATCTGCACCCCTTCCCCTACTGTGGCACACAGATGTCATGGTGCCCTCCGTCTGTCCGTCCACGGCTCCCTGCCCCCAAGTCTGTCATCTCCAGGAACTAACCTCTTGCTCTGTCATCCAAGAAGTGCAGTGATGGGGAAGAGGGAAGATGAGCGGGAGCCGCCAGGCGTGTCTCCTGCCCCCAGACAACAGAGTCTGCATCCATCTCATCCTGACCCAGGCTGATCCTGAAGCCACTGGTACAGTAAAGGGACCGCGGGCTCAGACTAAGCCATGGTTCCCAATCTCCACACACAGACTCCTTGATCTCCTGGGCCTCAGTTTTCATACCCCTAAAATAGGGAAATAACTTCCATTTGATATGGCCATTGTGATGATTATCTGCTAGGCATGGGCACAGCACCGGCCACTGGAAAGCACGTGGGTTAATGTAAGAGGTCCCCTCCCACCACCCCAATGGACCACACAGCAGAGCAAGGTCACCTGGAAAGTGACTGGCCCTAGGGCAGGACGGGACCACTGTGGACCTGGGTCCTGCTCTAGTTCTCCTCCGGCTTCACCCCTCTCCACGTACGGTAAGGCCTGAAGGCCAGGAGCCTGCAGTATCCCCTCCTAGGCAGCACTGTGGATACCCAGCACCCCAGCACCCCCTCTCTGGGCCTTTTCCCTAGACTTTTCCCAAATGTGTTTAACCCCAGACCCAAAGGGTAGCTGTCTGTGGGGAGAGGGTGGACAGAGCTTGGACAGGAGGTTGCCCCCCACAAGTGTGAGGGGGTAAGGCCTGCCCAGAGGCCTTGCTTTATAAGTGGGATTCCCTATACCATGGAGTCTACAGGGTGGGGGAGCAGGAGACAGGTTGGTACCCAGTGCATATCTGCTCTCCTTGACCTAGAACTTGGGTTCCCCACTCTGTTCCGTTTGACCCTAGGATATGCAGAACCTTTCAGGGCCCAGGGGCAAGAGCTGAGAAGGTGCAGAGAAGGTTAGCATCAGCACCCACCCCCCGGCCTCAAACGTGGCAGGGCTATGTGGCCAGTACAGATGTCAAGCATCAGAAGTGTTCATTTGAAGAAAAGACACCTCTGCTAAGGACACAGACCCAATCCTGGACCCGGAGCCTGTAGGCCAGGAGCCCACAAAATGGTGCTGCGTTCTGACAGGTGCGCAGGCCTCAGAGCAGGAAGGCCTGAGAGCCAATGGGGAGCAACGTGGGAGCAGAGGCAAGGGTCCATCAGAGATACAGACGGCCTCATTCTTCCTAGTTCCCTCTGACTGTCTTCAGACAGCACCCACTCACCCAGGAAGCAGAAGTAACAGACGGGACGGAGATTCGGGAAAGGCCAGGTTAGGAGGGGCCCAGAGAGCATGATCAGCTGACAGGAAGGACAGGTCACAGGGCCATAAGTGGGGGGGCCAGTAAGTAGGGACAAAGGCAGGGCAGGGTCCCTGTCACTGAGGGGCACTAGGAGGACAGGACACGCAGAAAAGGCACAAATGGCTCTTGGCTGAGGCAGCTCAGAACCTTTAAAGGGTGCTTATTTTCAGTATTTAAGGATGTGAGCTTTCTCCCCAAGGAAGGGCTTCAGACCATTAGTTTTACTTTGCCTGGTCTCCATCCAAAGAAAAGAAAATTTGAAACCCCTGCTAATAAAACAAGAGGGAAGGCCAGAGTGGGGTTCCCTGGGCCACCACACTGAGGAGGAGGCCGTCCTCCTACCCACAAGCCGCAAGTGGGGAAGACCTGACCCTGGGGTCAAGGTCCTCATGCTTTCTGCCCACGGAGACACCGGCCCGCACAGGGCCCCAGTGCACTTCCCAGGGAATCCCACAATGCTGAGTCCTAAAAACAGACACTGTACATAATGCGGCTGTTGAAGGACACAAGAGAGACAGAGATAAAGGCATAAGACATACAAGTAAAGGGGCACCTGGGTGGCTCAGTCAGTTAAGCATCTGACTACTGATTTCAGCTCAGGTCATGATCTCACAGTTCCTGAGATTGAACCCTCCATCGGGCTCTGTGCCAACAGCGCAGAGCCTGCCTGGGATTCTCTCTCTCCCTCTCTCTCTCTCTCTGCTCCTCCCCTGCTGGCATATGGGTGTGTACACACTCGCTCTCTCTCAAAATAAACAAACATTAAAAAAAGAACCTCCGAGTTTGCAGATGTAAGATTCTACAAAACTACTGTCTTCAGCTATGCTTCCAAAGAGCGACTGCAATTAGATTCAAATATATGTGATGGAAGGGTTAACTTTCCAGATGAAGCTGGGAATCCTGCCTGGAAGTGTCAATGAAACCAAATGATGACTAGCTATTAATTCTATGAATAATCCTATTCCAAATGTAAAGACAAATATTCGGTAATGACAAAAAGTGATTTTTAACAATATTTAGCAAGTCCACTGTATGTCTCTGGTGTGGATTTCTCAACTAGACTGGAAGAAACACCAGGTGTAGGAGAGCACGGCTCCCCAGAAGGTCAAGTACAAACTCGACAATAGCAGCAGCAGTTAAGTCCCTCTCACCTGCATAGCACCTGAAGCAAGATACGCTCTTACCTACATCACAGCTGGTGCTTCTCACACTCTGGGCAAGGCGGGTAATATGACAACAGGGCAGAAACCAATGTTTCGAAAGGAAACGAAGTTATTTTTCCAAGGCCACAAAACCAAGATGCCGTCTTGGTAATTTCCTTTTGGGGGTCCACAAATACCCCCACGTTCTCTTAGCCTGCCATTCTTTCCGATGTCACCTGTGTTTCCTTAGTCTGTTCAAAGCAAACGACTTAAAAAGTCAAGAAACAAGAAACCAAGAAAATAAAGGTATTTTCATCTACAAATTGTAGAACCCACAGTGATTCCATGATGCTCATTAGCAGCTGTTGTTTGTTCCGATCACTGTCTGAGATTTTGTTCCTAACTCACTGTCTGTGAACCAGCGATGGAGACTTCTCAGAAACTGAGCCCCAGGGAATAAAGACAAGACCATCAGCTCCTTCAAGACAGAGATCCAGGACCCCTGTCTCTGAATCCCCAGCACCTGACACCTATAAATGCTCCATAAACACAGAATGCATGAAACCAACCACACTCATCTGCTCTCTGACCAACACTGCCACAAGGAAGAAGTTTCCCTGTCGTGTGTAAGCAGAGCCACAGGCCAAAGGTACAGGTTGTTAGAAGGCAAGGAACCCCAGGCAGGGAGATCAGTCAGGTCTCCCCACACTAGGCTGGCTGGTGCTGTCGGGGAGGGATCTGGGGGAGAGAATGGGAACATGAATGGGCGAGATAAATGACTACGAGAGAGCTGTGATGGATTTCATTCGCTCGGTGGTAGCTGTTCAAAACACAATTCCTCTGTACACAGTGGATTAAACAACTACCTGACTAGTATATACATTGTTTGGATACATAACATCTCGTCCTATCAACTGAATCAGTGAAAACAACGAGGCTGTTTTCATTCATCTGAAATTGGCAGCATGGATGCCCAAGGCCCGTACTTTCACTTTAGAACTTTCACACAAGATGGGGATAATTCTGATTTGCTCATATAAATAGAAACAGATGGTCACAGACATTCTTTAAAAAAAAAAAAAGTCCAATATTCTTTATTTAAACTAATTCGAAAGCTTTGAAATAGTAAGAAACTTATTTCAACTCCCTACCACTCACACCATCTAAAACCTTCTCGCAGTCCTCATCTCATCTATGCGCCATAAGCCAGCTTGCAGGAACTGCTAAGCCCATGTAAATATTATCACGGCATTAATCTGTGACACATTAATTCCTTCTTGTACATCAACTGCTGTTTGCCTGCCCTTTAACTGAAGGCGGCATCGGCACATATATACATGCTAAACACCAACTTTTAACATCCTGGTGCCCTCACCAATGTGCTTTTTTCTGCCTTGGTCGCCCGAGAGTGGTGCTTAGCACATAGCTGGCACTCAATACACCATCACTGAATGACTGATTATGCTGCCAGGGTAACCGGTTTTTCAGGGACCCCAGCATAGCTCTTCTCCTGCCATCTTTGTGAATATGCCTGAGCCTGTGACTGTCACTGATTAGGAGGGCTGTCGATCGTCATCGGTCATTCTATGAATGGAGGTCTCCGTATGTTCCTTCATCCAAATAGGGTATTAAAAATAACCTGACTTTAGAGCCGTGGCATTGGAACAACCAGTTTATAAGTGTCCCTCAACACCTAACATGCCACCAACCAGCACACAAGTATGGATGTTGACTCTGTACCCCACGAATCATGACTGGGTAAGTCCAGCTTTATCAAGAGTTCAAAATGTTTTGGGCTATCAACTCACTGCCAAGAGATGGGAACAACAGAATATAAATCTTGACTTCTGACAACTTTTAATTTTCCTTTTTTTAAAAAAATTTTATTTATATTTTTTAATTCCAGTGTAGTAAACATAGAGCACTATATTAGTTTCAAGTGTATAATATAGTGATCTAACAGTTCCATACACTACTCAATGCTCACCAAGGAAAGCGTACTCTGTCCCACACCCACCTCCCTCTCCCCTCCGGTAACCACCAGTTTGTTCTCTATAGTTAAGAGTCTGTTTTTTGATTTGTCTTTCCCCCTCCACCCATGTTCACCATTTTATTTTTTAAATTCCACATGTGAATGAAGTCATATGGTATTTATCTTTCTCTGACTTATTTCTCTTAGCATTATACTCTCTAGATCCATCTTTGTTGTTGCAAATGACAAGATTCCATTCCTTTTAATGGCTGAGGAATATTCCTTTGTATTATACCACCCTTCTTTACCATTCATCAATCGATGGACACTTGGGCGGCTTCCATATCTTGGCTATTGTAAATTATGCTGCAATAAACATAGGGGTGCATATATCCTTTCAAATTAGTGTTTCTGTATTCTTTGGGTAAATACCCAATAGTGCAATTACTGGATCATAGGGTAGCTCTATTTTTAATTTTCTGAGGAACCTCCATATTGTTTTCCAGAGCAGCTGCACCGGCTTGCATTCCCACCAACAGTGCATGAGGGATCCTTTTTCTCCATATCCTCTCCAACATTGGTTGTTTCCTGTGTTCGAGATCTTAACCATTCTGGCAGGTGTGAGGTGGTAACTGTGGTTTTGAGTTGCATTTCCTGGATGATGAGTGATATGGAGCATCTTTTCATATGTCTGTTGGCCGTCTGGATGTCTGTTCATGTCTTCTGCCCATTTTTTAATCGCATTATTTGGCTTTTTATTGTTGAGCTGTAGAAGTTCTTTATATATGTTGGATATTACTGGATATGTCATTTGCAAATATCTTTTTCCATTCAGTAGGTTGTCTTTGTTGATGGTTTCCATCACTGTGCAGAAGCTTTTATTTTGATGTAGTCCCAGTAGCTAATTTTGCTTTTGTTTCCTTGCCTCGGGAGACATATCCAGAAAGATGTTGCTATGTCTAATGGGCTTCTGATAACTTCCTAAAAGTTGGTGGCCATACTAAAGATAAAAGCAGTAGAGAGAAACCCCGAAGCAGCTCTGGAGAACCGTAGGGTCTCTGCATCAGTTCTGCCCTAAATCCCTTCGTAATCTTAGGCAAGTTGCCTCACCTCTGAAAGCTGGGAGGCAGTGAACTCCACCGCCTGTAAAGCACCAGCGAGAACAATGTGTGGCTGTGAACACAGAACGAGCAGGCTACCGCTGCAAGCTCCAGTGTTGTCAAATCATCCCACAACAGCAAGATGATGTGCGGCCATCTCTTTAAAACTTCATAGAAGAATTTTTATTTTTTTAAAAATTTTTTTAGACTTTTTTTTCATAGAAGAATTTTTAAAAGCAAATTCAGGCTATGGATTCTTTAAATGTTTTTCTCTTCAAATGATTTATCCTAGCTCCCTGGAATATCTGCAATATTATTCTGCAGAGTATATCTTTCAGAATCCTGTTCAGATGATTGCTATTTAAACGTTCCATTTCTCTTGAACAGACCCTTCCAGACAGCCACTCAACACTCATTAGATTCTCTGCTCTCACAATGCATTTCAAGATATAAAAAGCAACTTACACTGTCTAAGTATTGATATAGAGATCAAAAAGCGCTACATGATGGCCAATAAGAACATGAAAAGCTGCTGAACATCATTAGTTATCAGGGAAATGTAAATTAAAACCACAATGAAATTCCACTAGACACCTGCCAAAATGGCTGATAACACCAAGGATGTGAAGGAGCAGGAAATCTCGCACATGGCCAGTGTTAATGAAAAATGACACAACCGTTCAGAAAACAGTGTGGCACTGGGGCACCTGGGGGGCTCAGTCAGCTAAGCGTCCGACTTCAGCTCAGGTCATGATCTCACGATTCGTGGATTCAAGCCCCACATCGGGCTCTGTGCCAACAACTTGGAGCCTGGAGCCTGCTCTGGATTCTGTGTCTCCCTCTCTCTCTGCCTCTCCCCTGCTCGCAGTAGGTCTCTGTCTCTCAAAAATACATAAACGTTAGAAAAGAAAAGAAAAGAAAAGAAAAGAAAAGAAAAGAAAAGAAAAGAAAAGAAAAGAAAAGAAAAGAAAAGAAAAGAAAAGAAAAGAAAAGAAAAGAAAAGAAAAAAGAAGTGTGGCAGTATCTCATGAAGTTAAACACACACTCAGCATGTGACACAGCAATTCCCATCCCTAGGTATTTGCCTAAACCAAAAAAATTAAACATGTCCACACAAAGATGAGTGTTTATGGCAGCTTTACCCAGAGCAGTCACAACTGAAGAAGTACCCAGATGCCCGTCAACGTCTGAGCTGATGAACACTGTGGTACAGTCACGCAACAGAACAAACCCAGGTGCTATCTATATGAAATCCTACATTCCTTCAAGTACCTTCCAAGGGCCTTTAAGATAAATTTCTCTGGATCCGCTGGCTCCTCACTTCCTGAAAGTCTAATGCAGCTGCAATGTCACAGCTGTCGGTTCCAACCTCACCGGCCATCCGTCGGCCCTCCCTGGCCCACTGCCCGCTCTCCACAGCAGCCCCTGTCAGCGTCTACGCAGTGTGTGTTAGTGGCTGTCTTGACACCCAGGATGACTCTACTCCCAGCATTCCCCGGTGGGACAGTGTGCTGCAGGCTACACGCTAACTTTTTTAATGTTTATGTATTTTTGAGAGAGACAGAGCGCGAACAAGGGAGGGGCAGAGAGAGAGACAGACAGACAGACAGACAGAGCCCAAAACAGGCTCCAGGCTCTGAGCTGTCAGCACAGAGCCTGACATGGGGCTTGAATTCATGAACCTCGAGATCATGACCTGAGCCAAAGTCGGACGCTTAACCCAGGTGCCCCCAGGCTACACTCTCATAACCTCTACTGGTCAGTGTGTCCCAAGGACAAAAAACACTGATAAAGAAGAAACCTGATGCATTCACATGATAACATTTTGGGGAAAAAAAGTTTGGTTGGTTTTTTTATTTTTTGTTTTTGAGAGAGAGAGGTATAGAGTAAGCAGGGGAGGGGCAGAGAGAGAGGGGAATAGAATCCCAAGCAAGGTCCTCATTGTCAGTGCAGAGCCTGATGTGGGGCACGATCCCATGAACCATGAGATCACAACGAACTGAAATCAAGAGTCAGACACTTAACTAAGCCACCCAGATGCCCCAAAAAAGTTTTTTAAGGGAAGGGAAAATGAGAGGTGCTGGCACACACACTTCCTGTTCTTCCAGTCTCCTCTCAGTCCACAGGGGGCCCCATCCCTGGTCCTGTTTGTGCCCCAGACCCCCTTTCCTGCCAGGTCCCTCGCCAGACGGGCAGCTGTTACTATCTCAGCTATGGCGACCTCCCCCTTCCATCACTACCAACGGCATCCCGTCTTCCACACAAATTTCCTCCCATGCGCTCCACTCTCTGGCACAGACTGAAGGTCTCCTGGAAAGATGCCTGCCCTCTGAACTCGCAAGGTTACTTTCCCCACTTTCCCCTTCACCTCCTCCCAAGGGGTACTGAGTCCCCACACTCGCCAACCAGGACGGGGGAAAGGAAAAATCAGATGAGGTAATGTATTTGTAGTCGAGTACAAAGTGCATTTTCTCTCTAGTTATGAAACACACAAAACCCACTCAATGGACATTGGTTCTGCACCGGCTTCTCAACTTCTCCACACCCTTGTGTCCAGACCCATGCAGCAAGCCAGACTCAGCCAGGTTCCCAGGCTTTCAGCACCGGCCGGGAGGACAGAGACCCCAGAGACTGCCCCGCGTGGGCCGCACTGACCGTGCAAGTTAAGTCCTCAGGACCTCAGCTCCTTTCTCTATAAAATAAGAGACCTGGTGAAGAGCCCTGAGCGCATGTCGGCTCTAGGCACTCTGACCCCCCTTCCTCTTTCCACTGTCCATCGTCACAATGCCTTTGTCGACCCTCCGTACTCCATTCCTATCAGACAGCTCACTCCCCAAAGGAGCTGCAGGTCTTCACATGTCAGTGGTCCCTCGAGGGGAACGCATACCTTTTCCCACCTTCCACCCTTTCTCCAGTTATAACCCTCCAGCTTTCAAGACCCACCCGATACCACCTCCTCTGAAGCCTCTCCATCCCCTCTGGGCTGCTAAGGTCCTCTGATCCCACCTCTTTGAGAACACGGACTTTTACCCTGCCTGGTTTTGTAGTTCACTGGTGAAAAATTGCCTTCTCCACCAAATCTTAAGTTGCTTGAGGGCAAGGTCTGTGGCTTCTCTATTTCTGTACCCTTACAATGCTGGCCTCAGGGTGCTGTTCACAAATGGTCCATAATGGTTGCATTTAATTTAATCTCTCTCAGACCCCTTTCGCCTCCAAACCTACTGTTTGATTCAATGAGAATTAACAGGAGGAGGAGATTAACAGGAGGAGATCAACATCTCAGAGGCTAAAACCCGTCCCCCTCCATCCTGGCTCTGATTACAGCTTCTGAGCTCCACAGCCTATTAGCTGTCCCTTTTTTAAGTTTACTTATTTATTTTGAAAGAGAGGGAGAGAGAGCACGGGTGAAGGGCAGAGAGAGAGAGAGGGAGGGAGAGAATCCCAAGCAAGCTGTCAGCATAGAACTCAATGTGAGGCTTGATCTCACAAACTATGAGATCATGACCTGAGCCAAGACCAAGAGTTGGACGCTTAACCGACTGAGCCACCCAGGCGCCTACCTGTCCCTCTCTGGCACGTTACTGCTGTCTACTGTGTGGGATGGCTACTTGTACCACACGGCTGGGCCCACTCTGCTAACATACCAGCACCGTGTTGCTGTATCTGCCGATGCCCCCACATGCCCGTGTGTGTGACAAGTCCACACATCATTTCCTTCCCAGGAATACCCATGTGACTTCAGCAAGGTCCTTCCTGTATGTAGATAATCCCCATCTGAGAACCAGCAGGTCCAAACGTGTGGCTCAAGTTTATAAGCATGAAACCCTTCAGACACCAGAGTCATCACAGAAATGAAAATTACTGTCAGGAAAGCCCTGCCCTTTGGAGACGAGGGCAGAGGGAGGCAGACAGAGAGAGGTTACAGGGCAGTGCTAAGCCACACACCCCGGTGCACAGACCAAGTTCATGCTAAGAGTTCACTCCACATTTAAGGTCCTCTCAGGGTACAATTTTGAGACTGAAGTTTCACAACAGAAGAATAAGACGTTAAATCCCAGCGGTGTTGAAGGGAGGGAAGAAACCTGGTCAATACAATAAATACCCGAGGACCAGTCTGGCTCCACCACTAACTGCCTGTGTGGCTTCAGCCAAGGGACAGCTGCCCGGCCCCTGTCTGGGCTGGCCTATCTCACAATGCAGTCTGTCCACAGGAATGCTGAAATAAAGCCTCATTTAGACCTAAAACTCTAGGAGTCTACAATTCTGTATACATGGGGGCAGGGTGATTACAAAAGTCAAAAACAGCATTATTTAACATAAATTTGTCCTCTGGATTTGGGGACAGGGAAAATTCTCGGTGAGATGTGAACACAACGGCCAGCCTCACTCACGGCCAACCCTGAGCTCATGGCAGGTCAACAACATGGCAGGGACCACTGGTCATAAAAACCATGATCAGGGACAAGGTCCATAAAGAACTTAAAATCCAACTGAAATAATACCTGCCAGGGTGCCTGGGGGGCTCTGTTGGTTAAGCATCTGACTCTTGGTTTCAGCTCAGGTCATCACCTCATGGTTTGTGGGTTTGAGCCCCCATGGTGGGGCTCCATACTGACAGTGCAGAGCTTGCTATGATTCTCTCTCTCTCTTCCTCCCTGGCCCTCCCTGACTTGCATTTTCTCTCTCAAATTAAATGAACTTAAAAAAAATTATTATAAAAACATATATACCTACAATATCAAATGGTGTAAGAAAACTCCCATGTGGGAATTATCCCTGCACGCAGAGGAAACAGCCAGGAAAAAACAGATTCCCGCACCGACCCAGCACCTGCATCTGACACCTTCAGGCCAGGTCGGTGTCTTGCTCCTTCTCCTGGTGAGCCTCTGAGCGAAATGGGATTATCTTTGTTTTGTGGATGGAGAAACACTCAAATAATTAGTTCTTGTTGGATCACCCAGCAAGGAGGTAGCAGGAATCAACAAGCTATTCTAACATTTCCCTCCTACTTAAAGAATGAAGAGTTCCACATAAATTAATTATCCAGAAAAACATGACACCAAAATACAAGAGTTTAAAAACAAAATAAAAAACCACGAAGAAAACAAACAAAAAAAAAACCCATTTGCGCTGAAATCTCAGGGAAACAAATGTTGTCTTTTCCTGTCTTCTTAAATACAGAATGCTGCACCTAATTCTGCCTGGACACTCTGGATTACTGGCGGACCCAAAGACCGCCGGTCTTGTGCATTCTGGAGGGCCAGCACAGGGTACAGAGCCGCTGGCCTCCAAGCCGAGAGGCCCCCGCGCTGGACATTTATGTATTCTCTCTGCTGCCAGCCGCCCGTCTCCCATCAGCTGCCTTTGCCTTCACCCGCCGTCTGCCCTGACACGAGAGCCGCAGAGCTGAGAGGCCTTCTCTGTTGACTTCCAGTGCCTGGATATGCTCCACGTGGCAGAGGTCACCAGAAGTCTGACCTCTAGATAAGTGGAGCATAAATATGCCTAAGAGCTGGGGTGGGGGGGCACATCATAAAGAGGTTATGGGAGAGGAGAGTGTGCATGTGTGCAGGGGAGTAGGGAACAGGGCCAGAGAGTGATAATTTCCTGGATCAGCCAAGCTTGAAAGGGTTTTAAACCTAAGAGCACCCAGTGTAGAGTAAGGAAGAGAGAGACTATTTAAGGACAGGAACTGTTCACATGCACAAAATGTTAACAGTAATATCTCCCATTTAATGAACACCTGCTCTGTGCCCGGCACCCACCTATGTGCTCTGTGAACACCATCTTGGTTAATTCATGACTTAAAATCATTCCCAAATTACAGAAAGCTGAGGACCAGACTGAGCTTTTAAGACCAAAGACACGAGCTGTTAGTAAGCAGCACAGGTGGGATGTGAACCCTGGAATATGAACACGATTCTAGTTCCTTCCAGCACATCATGTGGCCTTAAAAACCCTTCTAACAGAAGCAGCCAGAAAACCCACAGAAGCACTCAAATCGAAACGCTGAGCTATGAACAGAAGGAAGCGCATGAGATAATGAGGTCTGTGACACCACCATCCTATTCGATAGGCAAACTGCTGAAATAATCACCTGGTGCAGATGAAGAAGGTGGATGGTCTAAGGCTCCCCAGGCATCCGGCGATGTGGAACCATTCCAAGATGGTGCCTCCCTGGCAAAGGGCAAGGAAGTCTCCTTAGCTGAGGCACAGAGACTTCATCCCCATCAAGATGTCCAGTGGCTGCTTCCCAATATCAGATCCTTGGAACGTGTGCTATCAAAACTCCTGAATAGACAAACTGCTGTCACACAGAAGATCCTTCTCAATTAAAACTATCACTGCATGATTCTTCCTCGCACAGGCTCAAGCGGAAGCCATTAACTTCCCAGGGACAAGCCTTTCCTACGCTGAGACTCACCAGGGCTAAGTGATTTGGATGTGCGTTTAAGGAAGAGCATAAAGGACAGAAAAGCAAGAAAGGTATATTGTCTACTAAAGATTACTAAATTCTAGACATTTTACACGTTTTAAAAATTCTGGACCCAGGATGAAACCTCACACACAACTGAATGATTAAACATTTCACCCAGTTCACCTGCTCAGTAGAAAATGGGTTAGTAAAAAGTTGTATGCAAAAGCAAAAGGTGGGAAGCTCTGCCTATTTTAAACATCTAGGGAATGTGGGCTTTGAAAAGACTATTAAGAATCCCATCCAATTTTTTACACAAATGGAAAGAATTGCTCAAAATCACACAATTTATGAGAGGCAGGACCAAAGCCCCTAAATCAGGTCTCTTGGTGCCTAATCCAGAGTCCTTCACCACCCAGGGTGTGCCCCCACTTCACACACTAAGTGCTAAAGGGTTGATTAGATGAGGTCATCAAAGGTGATGATCAAAGGCTCCCCTTTCCTGCATCTGGGCCCCAACAACCCAAACAACAAAATACCCGGTCACATCCCAGGCACTGTTCTGGCCACCAGAGAGCTGGTGGCAAACAAGACGAAATGAGGTCTCGGCTGTCAGAGTGTTGAGCGTCATTCTGGCGGAGAGACAGACAAGAAACTGATAAATGCAGGGCACACACCATCAGACAGGGACGGCTGTGAGGAAGAGGAAACAGGGTGACGTCAGCTCTGCCAGGAAGGGGTTCTGTGTCTGTTTACTGATCCGTCACCAGCATCCAGGAGCACGCAATAACTATTTTCTGACTTCATGAAGGAACACATGGAAAGCAAAGAGTGGTGCGATTTTAGAAACGGAAGTCAGGAAGATGGGAGGGGATATTTGAGCAATATGTGCAAAAAAGATGTAGGAACTGGGGCGCCTGGGTGGCTTAGTCGGTTAAGCATCCGACTTTCGCTTAGGTCATGATCTCGCGGTTCGTGGGTTCAAGCCCCGCGTCGGGCTCTGTGCTGACTGCCAGCTCAGAGCCTGGAGCCTGTTTCAGATTCTGTGTCTCCCTCTCTCTCTGGCCCTCCCCTGCTCACGCTGTCTCTCTCTCTCCTAGAAATAAATAAAAAAAATAAAAAAATAAAAAAGATGTAGGAACTGTGTTACAGAAGGTAAGTGCCATCACTTGGAGACATGACCAAAAATAAAAATGATGACTCATCTTTTAGGGTTTGTATTCACAGGAAGCGCCACACCTAGTACAAGGAATGGCCAGGGGCGCCTGGGTGGCTTAGTCGGTTAAGCATCCGACTTTCGCTTAGGTCATGATCTCGCGGTTGTGGGTTCGAGCCCCGCGTCGGGCTCTGTGCTGACTGCCAGCTCAGAGCCTGGAGCCTCTTTCGGTCTGTGACTCCCTCTCTCTCTGACCCTCCCCTGCTCACGCTGTCTCTCTCTCTCCTAGAAATAAATAAAACATAAAAAAAAAAATTAAAAAAAAAAAAAAAGGAATGGCCAGGCAGGCCAGCTCTGTGAGAGGGCGGCCCCCATCCCAGGTGTCCCCAGAGCCCCCCCACCAAGAGCGGCAGCAACTTTGACCTTCCACACCACAGTCATGGAAGGATCTAGAAAACCATCCTCCCCAACAAAGACACTACTGGTCTTGCTCAGACCAGAAGCTCTTGCGTGGGAGGATCCCAGCTCTCTGTATTCAAAATCAAGCACAGTTCCTGGGATCTCCATTAAGCGCAGTAATATTGCCATTACCACCTCCTACAGAACCCAGACCGTGTGCAGCATACCACAGGAAGCATAATGTGCAAGATTACATTTGGCCCTCCCAGGAATTCTGCAGAGTGAGAAACACGAAGTCATTTGCCTGAGGCCACGCTACCATTCGGAGGTAAACGTGTACATCCAAACCCAGGCCTGTGCGAGTCTGGTCTTTACCTTCTGCATCACGGTAATGTTGACTAAATGCAAATGAACTCCGTACCACCATGTCACAAGCCTTTATTTCGGCAGAAAGGCCAAATAACCAAACCTAAGCCATTATTTTTTATGATGCCTTAAAAAGGACCTAGTAAGGGGTCATGGGTGGCTCAGTCGGTTAAGTGCCCGACCCTTGATTTCGGCTCAGGTCATGATCCCTGACCTGATCGTGGATTTGTGGTTCATGGACTGGAGCCCCACATCAGGCTCCATGGTACAGGCAGTGTGAAGCCTGCTTGGGATTCTCTCTCCAACCCCCATCAAATAAATAAACTTTAAAAAATGGGGGGGGGACCTCGTGGAAAATATTTTTCCTTCATGTCAAACTTCCAATTATACTGTAAATAAATACACATTAAATCCATCCCCTGCCCTTTCTATAAACACTATTGGGTGCTTCGTAAAGCGTTCAGGGCACAGTCACTGAGCACTGTCTGTCTACCCTGGAGCACCATCTGAAAGCCCTAGTTAGTGATTCTGTCCTCCAACAAAGCAAATATCAGAGCCACTGAGGCACAAACACTTAACACGAAACGTGCCTCAACTTAGCGCGTGATCAATTTCTTCCCAGGAGCGTGAACTGTGTCACACGCTCTGTGCCAGAAGCTATAAATGTGTTCTCATATAGGGTTCTCTGTTCTATGGGCTCATAAAACCCTAGAACCTTACTCAAGGATTTTCAGAGCCCTCTCTGCCTCTCTAGATTACATTCTCCTGATACTCTAAAATCAAGTGTTTTAATTTAATCCTAACCTTAAGGGCGTCTTGAGATACTTAATATGTGAAGGCCTGAATATATTCAAATTCTTTTAATGATGATTTTATATGAAAGTAATTTTTCTACTAATTCCCGAAAGGAAACTTCACATACACACACACACACACACACACACACACACACAGGCACTTCACGAAAACCAACCATACACACCACCTCTCATTCTGGAGAACAAAATTTGCTGGCTATTTTTACCACACTGTTTCCTAATTAGTTATATCTGTCTCTCACAACTAGACCCTGAGCCCCAGAAGGTCCATATTTAGAGAATTCTCAGCAACCACAATATACAATCAAATTGCTTGATGAATAAATGAATAAACGAAAGACCAAAGAGACCTAGTTATATATCACTCTGCCTCAAATTAGCCCAGATGAAAACAAAACAGGGGGGCACCTGGGTGGCTCAGTCAGTTAAGTATCTGCCTCTTGATCTCCACTCCAGTCATTATCCCACGGAATGTGAGAATGAGCCCTCCATGGGGCTCTGCGTGGAGTGTGGAGCCTGCTTGGGACAGTTTCCCTCTGTCCCTTTCTATCTGCCCCTCCCCTGCTTGCTCTCTCTCAAAATATATAAACTTAAAAAAAAAAAGCTTTAGTTTCTCAAAGTAGAAATGCTACCTCATTCTCCAATCCATACCCCCTTCAAAATACAGTATATCTTTGCTTTTCCATCGAACTGGATCTCAAAAGAATTTTAACTAAATTAATCTGCATGACATATAGCAAGCAGATGCTTTTTAAAAATCATTATAATAGTTCCTTCTCCGATCTCGTCACATTTCCCATCTGACTTCCTACACCAACTGTGATTGTAATCTATGAACAAAAACGTGCTTTATGAAAATTTTTTTAGGCTAGCTAACGGCAACCCATTCCTGTTCTTGGAACTTGAAATGCAAACTTTTGTTAATCCATATGCCTACCCTCCATAAATACCTAAAGCCATCATTCAGATCAGGCCAAGATAAAGAAAGCGCACAGGACGGTGTGCGTATCCTTTCTGAGCACCAATTCGTTTTTTACGTTATTGGACCTTCATTCTATCCAGGCAGGAGCTAATGCTCACCAAGGTCTCAAACCAAATGGTTGGAACAATGAAAGGGTCTCACCTGACAGTCCTCACACGATCATAAGTCACTTTCCCAGTATCATGCTGCCCGAGAGAGGGCGATTTTCATTCGTAAAGAAGGTAGGAAAAGAAAGAAAAGTTGCAGCAGAAAAGCAAACCCAAGAGAAGGGATAAAATGGTGGTCAGCTGGATTCTCTCTGCAAATCTATGGGTGTTACGAGAAGCCACAGGCCTCTGGATCATCTCTTCCTCACAGTGATCTGGCCACCAACTACCGTCTCCAAAGGCTTCGGCAAGAAGGCCTGGAGAACAGAAGCAAGACCCTGTTCCAACAGAAGACATTCGTTCCGGGCCAGGCTGGAGGCACAGCAAGGGCCCATCACCACCGGACTGCGCAGAGCCGCTGCCCTGCTGACAGCTAATTTCCTGGAGGCTGAGCCTCCCAGAAGAAGCGGCTTATAGACGCAGAGAGCCAGAGGTTACTGAAAAACCTTCGTGCACCGATTCAACCATATTTAACCAGTGCAACCAATGTGCCGGCACTGGGCTAAGTGTCCGCAGGGCAAGAGACAGCCTCGGCAAGGGACAAAACCTATACTTTCCGTGTGAGCCCACGTGCAAACCACCAAAGCAAGAGCTGCTGAAGATCACTGCCCAAACTGAACACTTACTGTTACTATCTGGCCAAATAATCAAGCTTCATTCCAGCGCAAAGCCCAGACCTCTCACTCATTCTAAGACAAGAAACACACCCTAAATGCCTTGAAATAGACACTGTATCTTCACTCTTTTTTCATATGAGGACACTAGAGCTAAAAAGAGGCTAGCCAGCTTGCCCAGAAGTGCAGAGCTACCAAACAGTAGAATCGTTTGAAATTCACATGTGTCCATCCAATAACAAAGTTCTAACATGCTCCCCTAAAAAAGGAAAGTTATTTGGGACTCTAACACATGAAACCAGAGAGCCCTCTGCCCTCTTTTTTTGTCTGCTGAATTCATCTGTTCATCCGTTTTTTTTGTCTGCTGAATGTCATTCCTTTCTCTTCCCCTCCTTTTCCTCGACTTAGCAGAGCGTTGGCACAAAATAGGTGCTGAGTCACTGCTGGCTGAGTTGAAAATATACGTGTCCACCACAGGAAAATTATGGTATATATTTTTTGCTGAGGCATGAGCGCGTACTCAAATCAATCAATTTCATGTTCACGGGTGTTTGTATACACTCAACTCTGACTACGTGGTAGGAACTCTTGGCATACGGTGGATGAAGGGCGATGGCTTCCCAAAAACCTTCCCCTGAGAAGTATCGGGAAAAGAAAGAATTAATGCTTTACATGTATATCAGGTCAACCAAATTCTGCAAAATCATTGCTTCATATCAGTAAAATATCTTCCTGAACATAAGCTGAACTAAGAAGAAGATTGTTGTTCTAAGAGATAAATATACGAACTAATAATAGTTTGGGGAATATATTTTTGTACTCATCCTGATAGTCAGATACATCTGTGAAGATGAACTGTGAGAATCTTGTCTACATCTTGTTTTAGGACATGGTCTAGTTCTTCATCCTGACTGAATTCCTTTCCCGTTAAACCATCCCCAAAGTAGTAATGCAGGGAAAATAACTCAACTGGGAAACAGAAGGTCTCAATTCAAAATCCAGCCCTGCTCCTCATCAGCTGTGTGGGCTGGGGAAAGCCACTTAAACCTCTCTACTGGTATCTTCACCTACAGAAATGAGGTACTGGTAAGATGGATCGAAAGGGCTAACAGAGCAATCGAGCTCAGACAATGTCAGGTGAAAGGAAACTTACTTCTCTTCCCTTAGAGAAGCAGGACCTCAATTTCCTCATTTGTAAAATGCAGGAAATGGCACCCACACCTTTGGGTTGCCGTGAGAACTGAGAGGTCCTATTGTCTGGCATGAAATAAAAGCTACAGAAGGGTTTGTTGTTATTCTCTCCCACACAGGCACATGGCTTCACTCCACCCAACATACAAGGAAATTGTAAAAAGGTTAACAGAGTTACACTTAAACAGATCAGACCCTACAAGAATCACTGTGTAGAGTCACTGCTGTCAAAACTCTGAATGCACGACGAAATTATGCAACGCAGAACAGCTAATCCCCAAATCCCAATATGATGACACAAAATCTGTGCTTACCCTACACAGAAGGCTTCTGCACCAAAGGGTAGTCACAGCCTTAAAAATGTAATGTAATTCATCACATTAACAAGCTAAAAAAGGAAAACCATATGGTCATTTCAATCGATGCAGAAAAAGCATCTGATAAAATTAAACAGTCATTCGTGGGGGAAACTCTCAGCAAACCAGAAATAGCAGAGAACCTGATAATGGGCTTTATATCAAACACCTGCAGCTACCGTCATCCTTAACAGTGAAAGGCTGAACGCTTTCACCTTAGGATCAGGAAGCAGGCAAGGAGGTCCACCCTCCCCACGCCTACTTGACATTACCTTACCAGAGGCCTGGAGTGTGCGGGAAAGCAGGAAAGCAAGAGAAATAAATGAAAGACAGACTGGAAAGGAAGAGGAAGAGGCAAAACTTGTTATTCACAAACGACATGATCATCTATGTAGAAAATGCTAAGGAATCTACCCATAAAAGGGGGGGTGGGCACTAGAACCATGAATAAGTTAGCTTAAAGCGGGAGGGAACCTTTAGGGGCAATGAGAGTGATCACATGACTGTACACTTGTCAGAGGTCATCAAATTGTACCCTTAAAATCAGCAAGTTTTACTGTATGTACATCACACCACAATAATACGTACACACCATCACAATAAAGGTGACCAAAACAAGAAACAATACTAGACCACTGCTCACCACAGGCTGCAGCCCTCCTGTCCCTCCACACCCCCCTCCTGCCTCCCCACACACCCTGTGCTTACATCTGAAATACTTGAAGCTTTGTGGCTTCCCCATCTCAAGAGGGGAATTTCTGAGTTGTTAATCAGAAAAGCCTTTGAGAAAGACATTTTCAGTGATACAGAACTGAAAGAGCGTACACAGGAGGGTGGGTGAAATGATGAGGATTCTGCAGTCTGGTCAGACAGCATGCTTCGTGAAGGGAGTGTGGCTGCAGCCACTAACGCTGGGCACAGAGGACATCTGTTCACGAAACCCTAGAACATAAGAAGTGAGACCAGAGCCCCCCAGTCTCTCCCTGATGCTACACACAAGAAAACTGAGGCTCCAGGAAGCAGGAGTGACTTGCCCAAGAGCATAGAAGCTTCTACCAAAGACCAGAAGGATAACATCTATGCCCTTCGGTTTAAGGCAGAACCTTAATTAAGAAATAAAGAAGTCCACACACCCTCAGAAGAAAATAAACACCTTTTATCTGATGTGAGAAAGGAGAATAAGAAAGCAAAAGAAAAAAGAATTTTAACCGTGGTGGAAATAAATTATAGCTCAAATTTCAAAGGCAGGGCATTAAAAATAAATAAAAACTATGGGGTGCCTGGGCGGCTCAGTCAGTTGAGCATCCAGCTCTTGATTTCAGCTCAGGTCACGATCCCAGAGTCATGGGATGGAGCCCTGCATAGAGCTCTATGCGAGCGCAGCACCTACTTGAGATTCTCGCACTCTGCCCCTCCCCCACTCTCACGCACGCACATGCACACAAGTGTGCACTCTCAAAAAAAACAAAAGGTAAAATGTAATGCATCATGTGTAGCTCACACACAGATACAGATACACACACCTACATATACCCACACACAATAACAGGGTAAGAGGTTGCTTTTTATTTTTTTAATTCTATCAATCTTTCACTTTCCCGTTAAGTCTCCAATGGAGAGTTTCCCTATTTTTATAGATACTAAACAAACTGTTTAATGCAGATAATTATAAAAGTAAATTAAAGTCAAGCTCTTTATAGGAGTACTAAGGTAGTTTTAATTTTATTAATCTTCATTTCATAAAAGTAAAGTTTCAAAACACACCCCAAAAGGAGGTCATCTAGCTTGTGCACAGCGCAAGGTTTAAAAACTAATACAAGCTAAGATGAAAACATGTCAGAGTCTAAGAGGATCAGCATTAATGCAACTCTTTGAAGCTCTCCATTGACTTAATACATCCGAGTGCCCTGAAATCACGATCCTTACTTCATGGCACCTGTTAAGCTTCAGCTTACGAAAATTTCTCTCTCATCTTTATCCTGTCCAACGTAAAAGAAACTAAGGCCCACCAAGACCCTCCCTCCTTCCACCAGGAAGCTGGGGTCCAGGAGCAGTGAGGGCGCAGAGGACTGGCCCGTGCGCCGGCCAAGCGCCCTCCCCACCCGGTTCCTTGACAACCTGCTGGCCCGGGAGCGGTCAGCACAGCACGAGTGACACCAGGGGGCACCTGCAGGACATGTAGCAGCACCCCGGGCCCCCCATCCACTGGATGCCAGTGGCACCCCTTCCCCCAGCACCAAACAGGCTCCCGGACGTCGCCAGAAGTCCCGGGGAGGACAAACCGCCCCGGCTGAGCAGCTCTGAGCCTAATCCGACGGCCCCACCACCGTTCAGGGGTGGCATCACCAGCCTCACCCTCGCAGAGTTCTCCGGGCACCAGCACGGCCACCCTCGGGGGTCCGCATCGCTGGCAAAACAGCCTGACCAGCTTTTTAAACGTTCCTACCGCTGTGCCGCCGGACCAGCCCCGCACCGCACGCAGCCGCGGCCTCTAGGCACCAGCGCGCACCGCCCCCCCCTCCCCGTGCCTGCCCTTCCCACGGCTAGAGCGCTCCCACTGATTTTCCTATTATTTCACTCCCTGATGTATCCAGCTTTCCAATCAGCCTGCCAAAAGGCCTCAGGCTATACAAAAGAGAGCCACTGCGTGATTTAAAACATCCGGCCTCTGTTAGAATGAGCAAGGCCTGTAATAGAAACTGAAATAACAGCACAACTACGGTAAAACGAGACCATCCGAGGGGAAGAGCCGTGGGTGCGCACCGCGCCCTCCGTCTGCCCAAGAGGCAAGGCCGAGGCCTCTTCTTACAATAAGGCTCTGAAAGAGGCTCAGACCAGGGGCGCCGGCACATGCTCCATCACCGCCACCCTGCTACACATGGAGACAAGCCATCTGTTTGGTTCAAAAGGTCACCTAACTCAGTCAGGTTCAGAACTCCAGGCCCCGTCTCTAATTTGATTAACCCCACCGTTAGTCACTGTGTGGCCACACACACAGCCCTGCCCACCACGCAAGAGGGAAAATTCCAGTTGGCACAGGTCAGGTCCAGGCAGTGACGTAGCACATCTGCAGACCCTTGCCTCGCTGGGGGCTGTGGGTGTTCCTGGGGGAAGCAGAGACGCAGAGCCACCTCACCATCCATCATTGGGAGCACACTTCACACCACCCTGAAATGCCTCTCTCAGTACTTCCCCAAACAGGAAGTGTCCGATCAGTGAGTCATCAAAAATAGGATATTTCTACAAATCCATTGGAAGGAAGGTGTGGGAGAAAATTTCTAAAGGGAGAGAACAAAAAGACAATATGTAAAGCTAATTAGGCATTCAAAAGGCCGGAAGTGGGGTGGCTGAGCCCTCGGTGACCTGACCTCACAGCGGCTGCCCAGCCTTTCATCCCCCTCCGCCCCCGGCTCAACTCAAGGGAGCAGCCCATTGCACCCCAACAAACCCGTCTTCCTGTACCTCATTATACCCACCCATCAGGTTGAACCCTGGCTTCTTACACAGTAAGAACCTCAGCTTCCGGAGCTACCCGATGAGGAATCAGTGCCCAATGTGCCTTACCAGTCCCCCCTGCCCCGTCATGAAGGCATCCTAGAGCTTCCAGGAGTAATGTGTTCTCGGCGCCCTGTAAAGACACTGAGCACCTGCTACCTTGCATTAGTGTGATCTGCGCAGCCGCTCATCTCCCTCCACGTGGCAGCACCAGCACCTGTGGCCCCGAGCCCTCTCCAGTGGGACAGGCTCTGGGCTAAATGTCCTCCGTGAGTTTTCTCACTGAATTCCCACACCGACCCTGTGCCCAGGCAGTGCCACTACCAGCTCTCCCATTTTACGGACTGAGGAGGCTCAAGCTAGAAAGCTGAAAGGCAGATGGATGGTATCAGTGGTGAGAGCACAAACTTAAGAGCCTGAGTGCCCGGGGTTGAAATCCTGGCTTTACTCTGCCCGGCTCAGCGATCCTGGGAAAGCTACTTAATCTGTGTTCCAGTTTCCTCTTCTTTGAATACGGATGACACCACTACCTACCCACAAAGTTGTCGTAAGGATTAAATACATCCAACCTTTGTTAAGCACTTAGTGCCTGGCACATAGTAAGGGTTATGTAAGTGTGTGTTAACTAAAAGTCAGCGAGCCTACCTGCTTAAGGTCATACAAGTATTAGCCAGCTGAAATTACTGTGTGAGTCCAGACCCAACTGGCTTCACATTTTGTTTTGGTTTTTTGTTTTGTTTTGTTTTGTTTTAGAGAGAGAGCACACACCCAAGATGGGGAGAAGGGCAGAGGGAGAGAGGGAGAGGGAGAGAGAGAGAGAGAGAGAGAGAGAGAGAGAGAGAGAGAATCAAACAGGCCCCACACTCGGTGCAGAGCCCAACCCTGGGACTGATCCCACAACCCTGAGATCATGACCGGAGTGGAAATCAAGAGTCAGATGCTCAACCAACTGAGCCATCTGGGCACCAAGATCCCACCAGCTTCAAAGCAGATGCTCCTGGGACCGGCCCATCTCTCACTCCTCCCTGTGCTCCTGCAAAGCACCTTGGTCCCCAATCACCACACAAGTTTTCAGAATGTTACTAAAGATTGAAATCTGAAGAATTTATAACAAGCTGTCTCCGAAAAGAGGTCATAAACACTAAAGAACTACCAGGACCTGCAAAAGAAGAATGCACAAAAATCACAAAAGCCTCTCATCAAGGCAACTTTATAATCCAGACATCGACTCTGACTACCCTTGTTTTGGAGACCCCTGACATTAACAAATAATAACCACAAACAGGAAAACAGGTGACAGGGCAGGAGGTAAGCATGGCCTCTCCATTCCTTCACCATCTGATAGACTCTCCCAAGTCCTGACACAATAGCTGCTTTCATTATAATTATCACATGGACATCGATCGCCATCACCAAAGCAACCCCCGGGGGGTTAATCTCCCAGCTGCTGTGGATAATAATTAGATGACTCACACAATTTCAAAGCCACGTCTCTGGATCTCTCTACTGTAGAACTACTTTGGTCCCACTGAGTAAAAAAATAAATAAATAAAAAACAAGGAGCCCAGACTGGCAGCCTTCTCCATTCCTAATAGCAGCCATGTGGAAATATACAGGGAATCCACGGGGCCCTGCTGGAACGGAGCAAGACCGGCTGGTACACAGCTAACCCTGGGGTTCCTTCCTCCGGAGCGGGAAGGCGATCCTAGCCCCTTCTATGTAAGTCACAAGTGCGGGTCCCAAGGGACTAAGCCATTCAGACACGCTCTTCCTGTTTCAAGGGATCTCTACTCACTAATTCAACTTTTCAAACACTACCCTTCCCTTTGGCCAGAGAAACGAGAGTTTTATGAACCAGCAACACCACCGTGTCTGGAACACCATGTGTCACTCCCTGCGATCTAAGCTGTGCCTGCTGGCCAGTTTTACTCATTCAGCAAACATGTATTATGCATTAGGCACAATTCTAGGCATTGGGGATGCATCATTAAATGAAAGAGTCAAAAACTCCCCCATGAGGCTTATGATCTAGTGTGGGGGTGGGGGAGACAGGAATTAAAACTGTAACAAGTAAATATACTGGGTTAGGAGGTAGCAAGTGCTGGTGGGGGAGGGGAGGAAGGTCAGAGAGACGGTGTAAATGGTGCTCAGTGCAGGTGAGAAGGTGAAAGGAGCGAGCTACGGGGATCTCCTGGCCGGAGAGAAGAGAGAGAGATGAGCCACAGCACGGGTTCTGAAGCTGACGCCTGCAGACGTGTGTGCACGGCAGCCAGGGGGCAGTGTGGCCAGAGCAGCGGAGGGCAGGGGCATTTAGGTCAGAGAAGACAATGTAGGGACCCTCATCAAGGGCTTTCCTCCTGAGAAAATGAGGGTGCTGCTGACAGAACACCAGCAACCATACCTCCTTAGCAAGTGCTTCCTAAGCGCAGGACCTCAGACAAATAAGCCAGGTCTCTGTGCTAAAGAACGTCATAGTCTGACGGGGACAGGTGGGTACGAGGTGACAGTCTACATGCTGATCACCAGCCCTGACAGAGGGGCCACAGAGGCTGTGGAAAGCCAGGGTGAGGACCTGACACAGCCGCCCAAGGTGCTCCAGCTGAACTTTACAGAACAGGCAGAGACAGGATGAGGAGGAAGTGAGTCTACCGGCAGGGTAAGAACATTCATAAAAAGGCAGTGACACAGGCGGGGTGACGTGTGGAATGTGGCTGGTGCTGGGGAGAACCGGGATGGGCTGGAGAGGCAGGCAGGGGCCAGAACCCAAGGCAGCCACATGAGCTGTAAGCTCCAAAGTCAAAGGCCACATCCCAGTTTTAGGATGGTCGCTGCAGCAGGCACAGAGGGCCTGGATCGCTGGGCTGAGCAGGGACGGGTACACACTGCAGCTGCAGGAAGGGACGAGTCCGGGCGAAGGCGATGAGGGGACCAGTGGAGTGGCTGGAGGCCAGCCAGCCTGAGGCACGAGCATGTCCCAAAGGGAGCACACGTCCATTCCGACAGGGCCGGGTGCTGCCCTGGACTCCCCTCCTGAAGTAGGAGAGGGCACGGCTGCTGGAAGACGGACGAAAGCCAAGCCTTCCCCCAGGTCCGCCCCACGTGGGTGATGGCAAGTGAGACGCTGAAGTGCAGGAAGTCTCCAAAGAGCATGTGCAGCAGGAGGCAGGAGGGGTCCGAAGGAGCTCAGGGATTCGGACAGCAGAGGCCGGGAACACCCATGGGCCAGTTAGCACCAGGCTTCCGCTTCAGGGGCATCTGTGAGCAAGAACACGGACCTCAGACAGGCAGGAAGCCACAGAAGCAGGCCGAGGGTGGGTAGTGGGGGCAGGTGTCCTTGATACATGCCAGGTAGGCAGCCAGGTGTCTGAACAGGGGAACCAGGCTGAGCCAGGGCCTCCAGACGGAGGCCGCTCTGTAATACAAGTAAAAACCATTTATCGGCATGTGCTAAGCAGGTAGCAGGCCTATTTCATGACATAATGAGGCCCAGGCTACCGCCACCACACTAGACGCCCATTACAACCAGGGCTCAGAACTAGACGTGACTTCATCTAAGTCCCCAAGCGAGTCCCTCTGGACTGAGGTCAGAGGAAAGCGGAGGTGGCGAAAGGAAGAGCTCAGGAGAAGAAGCAGAGCCTGAAAACCTGGTCAGGAGTCAAAGGGAGACGGTCAGCAGCTCCCAGGAGGGGACAAGCTCTGCCCAGGAAGCTGGGAGGGGCAAAGTCACGCCAGAACGCCCTTCCAGCAGATTAGAGTGGCCGCCTCCAATGCTGCTGCCTGGAGGAGGAAGCCCTCCTGCCCACACGTGAGAGGGGCGAAGGAGGAAGGAAGAGGAGCACACAACCACAGGCCAGCCCACGCCTGGGCAGGAATCTCCCCTCTGAAAACGGGCAGGCTTTCGTGCGGCCGGGAGGCAAGCAGCTGACCTGTTCCCTAGCCCGTGGGACAGGCCAAGGGCCTCTCTCTTACACACACAACTCCCAGGTCCCTAAAACCCCGGGGCCCTGTGCCTGCAGCACAGACAACCAGGCCCTGGCACTTGGCCCTTGTTGCTGCCACAGACACAGCTCCTGCCCTGGCCTCTGTTCTCATCACAGCCCTCACAGACCCTCATAGTCCTGATCGGGTGGCGGCAAGGGCTTTTCCAGTGATGAGAAAATGCAGATGGGGCACCTGGGTGGCTCAGTCGGTTAAGCGTCCGTCTTCAGCTCAGGTTTGTGGGTTTGAACCCCGCATCGGGCTTTGTGCTGACAGCTCAGAGCCTGGAGCCTGCTTCAGATTCTGTATCTCCCTCTCTCTGACCCTCCCCTGCTCGCTCTCTCTCTCTCTCTCTCTCTCAGAAATAAATAAAACATTAAAAAAATTAAAAAAAGAAAAAAGAAAATGCAGATGAGGGTCGCCTAGGTGGCTCAGTCAGTCAAGCATTTGACTTCGGCTCAGGTCATGATCTCACGGTAACTGGGTTCCAGCCCTGCGTCGGGCTCTGGGCTGGCGGTGCAAACGAGCCTGCTTGAGATTCTCAGTCTCTCTCTCTCTCTCTCTCTCTCTCTTTCCCTGCCCCTCCCCCACCTGCTCTCCCTCTCTCTCAAAATAAATAAAAATAATCAAAAAAAAAAAGAAAGAAAAGAAAATGCAGGTGTTTTCCTACAACCTTCCCTCAGAAGAACCCTCCCGTCCTTTCCCCATATCAGCCCTTGCTGCCAGCAAGAACAGCCTCCCCACCAAGCACTCGGGAGACACAGCCTCCCCACCAAGCACTCAGGAGAGGCAGGAACTATATTTAGCATTGGCTCCGGCAGAAGCCAGGTCCGAGTGCGGAGGCTGCTCTCCGTCCCTCCCAGCCCTCCGCTCCATGAGGCTGCGTCTACCCAGGGAAAGCTTCTTGCGATCTGATCACAGGTCTGCGCTCTGGGGAATCGGGCACAGCACAGGTTTTGCTTGCTGGTTCCAGAGCGCTCACAGGCCCCGGACCCCACCCGAGGCTGCCGTGGACTCCTGCACCGTGGACGTGCCGTGGGGGCTGGGGCTGACTCAGGTGCACGGCGGCTCGTCCGTACTGCGTCAGCACCACACCAGTCCACCAGGCTGTCCACAAAACAACCTGGGCCGCCCAGCCCGCTGGCTCTCTGCAGATTGTTATGAGCAACTTGACATTGCCATAGCAACTGCCTCTGTATCTTGCCACATTGATCAAACCATATCCTAATTGCTTGTTTACGCATCTGTTTACACTGCAAAACTGTCAGCTCCTAGAAATCCAGGACATTGTCCCAATTCACATTAGCAAGCACGCCAGTGCCTGAACAGGACAGGCAGAGCTCCAACGAATGATGTAAAATAAGCAAACAAAATCCTCTCTTCTTGCAGAGATCAGCTATTCTCAACCAATGCCTTCCTTTCCTCTTGGGCCTTCACAAGGTCCCCTCCTCACTATGCACACGTCTCCATCCCAGCCCACGCGGACAGAGGGCCCCAACACCTCTCCTGCCCAGATGCAGAGGTGAACACAGTGCACAGAGCCGTCCCCACTGGGGCCCTGCGCTTTCTTACCCTTCTCTAGACAACTCACCTCACCCTCCCAGACTCAGGTACTTTGTCTCCCTTCCTGCAAGGCTCTCTCTTATCTCCCTCTGCTATCATTAATTCATCATCACTCAACAAATCTGCTTGAGTGGTTTTTTTGTGCATCAGGCCTCGTTCCCAGCTTGCAGGTCCAGTAAAGGTTCAGGTTCTGAGGAAGAGATGTGAGCCCCAGGGCCCCACCGTCCTCTCCAGGTCAGAGCTGCCCTCTCCCACCAGGCTAGCAGCACACGAGGAGGCCGCTCACATCTCCTGCTTCCTTTGTGGCTGCCCCGCTGCACTGAGGCCGGTTACCATCAGGTGGGGGGACTCCTCTGTCATGGCCCAGGGAAGTTCAGAAGGGGGAGACAGCAGAGCTGGGGCTCACACCCACCCCTGTTGTTGCCAATGAGGGAAGTCTGGCCCACTGCCAACGTGCCCAGAGCAACGCAAAGCATGGCGTGTGATACCACCACGACAGAACCCTTCTATCTTTCAACCTGCTTGGACTCTTTGACCCTGAATTTGAGATGTGATGACCTGGGGTGCGGGGGTGG
>NW_027551571.1:5231145-5289145 GCF_008692635.1 Crocuta crocuta | reverse complement strand
GGGGAGGGACACGATTCTGAAAAGGCAAAGATATCTTTTCTCCCAAAGTCCTCGCTAGTCTCAAGGCCCTCAAATCTTTATGAAAACTCCTCTCCTCTGCAAAGTCCTCTCGCCATCCTGACCATCCACTCACCACGCTGTCCTCCGTCGAAGCATTCCCACATCAAGAAGAGTCAAAGCCTTTAGGAGGGAGATGTGAGGGTATTTGGAGCCACTGGAAATGTCACAAAAATTCATCAGAAAACAGGACTATTGATGCATTTTCGCTACTGTGACAATAAAACTAAAATTTCAGTTATAGAGCACAATTCAGGAAGAGTACCGCTCATAGTGTCTTTGTCAACTGAGCAGCATAAATTTACATATATTAGGTACCAACAGACATAATTTGCATTTGGGTGTGCCAGCTCACATACACATTCTGTTGTCCCTAGGGATGCTGACAAATTCCATGTTCAAATGGTATCGATGGTTTTTTTTGCCTATGTGACAGCCAGCTGGAAAGAGACCAACTGTTGGTCATTCACAGATGAACTCTGCTCAGGAGGAAGGGCACCATTTACTTTGTCCAGCATAATAAAAATACAGCATCAGCCTTGAAATGGGCTCACTTCTCCTGTGGCCACCCAATTGCCCTTCCCCAGAGAAAGAGATCTAAAATCAAACATCAAAGTGAAGCAACCAAAAGGAGTGAGAAAATCCTAAAAACAGGGATCACAGACTCAAAGGCCTGGGTCCCGCTTAGCTACCTACCATCTAGAATCCCTTTCCCTTCTCCTTAAGGATAACCAAGTGAGTGGGTGGGATACAAAAAAGGAAATATGCAATGTAACTAGACTACTCACTATGACACATGACAGAAACATTTTTAAGACTAAAGACAGGATTCTCTCAAAAGGATGTTTCATTCCAATGATAAATAATTCAACACTGATGCCTTCTCAGGGTTATATGGCCAAAGGGTGCTTCCTGTCACAGACGGGACGTAAATTATGCCTTACACTAAAATTTGGGAGCTCTTAAAAACCTGTTATTTAAAGATTCCCCTTGCTGCATTTAAATTATAACCACGCCTACGCTCATAAAGTTATCTGAGCTTTCCTCTCCAATCCTGCTGCTATTATCTGGTTATTATGAATAAACAGCACCTTTTCCCAGAACAGCTAATGCCCCTAGTATTAATAGTAACGACTACTATTATTTCTCTTCTGATGTAATGTGCAAATATTTCTAAATTATCTGTCCTCTCTAGTCATTCCTAAAGATAGTGACATACAACAAACAACGCATGTACAATACTTTCCATCTCTTTTAAAATAAAGAGACTGAACAGAGAGGTTTTTGAGCATAAAGAATCTGTGTGCATGTACATGTACTCAATACCACACCTGCATATTTCTTTTCAACTCAATAAAAACGATTACTGAGCAGCTCTCAGGTACTCAGATGGTTCAGGATAACAGAAAGATTATGCACTGGGCAAGAGCTGTAAATCCCTGTTCGAATCTCACAACTACCACTTACTAAATATCTTATTTTATGAAGCCATTAAGCCTCTGGGAGTCTGTTTCCTTGGCTGCAAAATGGGCATAAGGCTTGCCTTTCACAAACTGTGTTTTGAAAAAAATCAAGAATAAATAAAAAGAGCTTATTTAAAAACAAAACAAAACAAAACAAACAAAAAAACAGCTACTGTTCTGCAGGTTTGGTTTCAGGAAATAAGAACACAAACACAGGAAACAGGTCCACAGTGCAAACGGTGTGCTTGTTTCACAGGAGATCAGTCATCCCGCAAAACCAGCAAGGGCCTCAGCGCCGGGCACTGCAGGACACAGGACAAGTGACACCAAAACTAAAACCCTCCCTCTGGTGAGCATGGGCCCTGATAATGAAGGGGTAAAGTGGGCAGCAGAGGCAAGGTGCCCTAATGGAGAGTATCATGATCAATGAAACTCTTTTTGGCTTTTTTAATGTTTATTTATTTTTAGTGGGAGGAGGAGTAGAGAGAGGGAGACAGAGGATCTGAAGCAGGGCTCGAACTCATGAACCACAAGATCGTGACCTGAGCCAAAGTTGGATGCTTCATCAACTGAGCCACCCAGGCGCCCCGTGAATGGAACTTCTTGAGCACAGCAAGCTGGACGAAGACTAGGAAGGTAGATGGGTCGGACTAGAGAGCCACGGAGGGGAGGCAATCCTCTGCCAGCGGACAGTGCCCCAGGCACAGGACCCCCTCCCCGCATCCTGCTTTGGTTTGCACAGCCAACTCCTCTCCCTAACCCCTCTAGGCTGGGCTCTGCTGACAGTCACTCTGTCCCAGCCCACCCTCCATCAGGCCAGGCAGGAGAAGGGGCTGGCTCCTAGACCAAGGTGTTCAGCCTGCAATCTCTCTCCAGATGCCAGGCACTTCTCCACCCTGGGGTGAGAGCTGGCACAGCGGCATCCAGACAGAGTACACACACAGGTGACATCAGGCAAGGGAAGAGCCCGCTTTGAAGATCACTTAAAGACATTTTAGTGGGTGAGCAACAGACCTCTCTGATTTTCTTCCGGGCTGCCTGTGACCTATTCCTCGAGTCCTCTCTCCCACTCAGACACACCCCTGCCACTAACGGCCCAGTGTGAAGACAGAGAAGTGATCCAGGATGACCCAGGGAGGACCTGGCAGAGGCCAGAGTTCAGAGCAGCTTTAGCAGGGCTCACTCCACCCATCTCCCCTTTACTCATGTTCCACAACAGGCCATAGAACAGCCTTTCAAGTCACAAAATTCCCAAGCTGGAAGATACCTTGAAAGTCCGTATTGGGCATTTGCAGATCAAAAAAGGAAGCAAAAGGTATCTGGAGGGAAAAAAGCTCAGGAGGGGCAGCAGGCAGATGTGACAGTCCCACGTGGCCAGAGGAAGGTGATCTGGCTCCCCCCATACGCAGGCTGGCAATTACCAAGCATATATGAATGTAGGAATATAACGTGCCTGAGATAAAATAAGTAGGTACTGAATGAATACATTCACAGTTGAATACATTAACGAATAAAGTCATGGGTGATCTTTTAAGTGGTCAGTTCCTTAAAGGGAGAGACAAGATTGTATTTCTAATATTTTTGGTATAATGTTTACTTCTCATATACAGCGTTATACTCTACATATACGCCCTGCTGCCAAGGTCAAATACTTAACCTCTGCATCCCTATTATGTGCAAGGCACTGAGGGTGAGGCGTGCTCTCAAGTAAGCACACCTGACACAAACCCCCATCTTCAAGGATGCTGCCTCTTCCCCAAACCTTTCCCTCATCCTCGCCGACACAATCCTTGTTTCTCCCTCTAGCTCATGAGCGCCTTCGAGGCACTCTGTAGAGCCCAGGGCATGGTGACCTACGTATTTAATGAGAGAAAGATGAAGGCCTAGACCACCAACCACAAGCCAACCCAGCCGTGGAGATGGCTGATGCCAGAAGGCAGGTCTGACAGATGGGTAGCTGCTGTTTTACTGCAGTCTGTCTTTCCTCTGTGTTCCCACCGCCCTGTTTCAGGCCCCAGTGACCACTTCCTCGGGCAGTGGCCAATGCTGCCTTATTGGGCCCCCTCCCTTGGACCCTTCTCACTCCCCACCCCCATGCCTGATCAGTCTTCCTTAAGCCTAGCTCTGTTCACTTCACTCCCCTACTCAAAAACCTTGGATTATTTCCCTACAACTTTGGATAGAAAAGGCCACTTCCCAGGGTAGCAAGTACCTGGCCGTGGCAGCAAGCAGAGATGTTTAAAACAGGGGCCCGTGTGATAGGTGGACCACCAGACTAACCAGTCCAGGTCGGGACAGGCTCTATAGTCACACCCAATGCTCTTACCCAGGAGGGGAAAACTTTCTCCAGAAGAGCCAGATGGTAAATATTTCAGGCCTTACAGGGCACATACGCCGTCTCTGTTGCACATTCTTTAGATTTTGGGGTGTTTTACAACCCATTTCAAACTATAAACACCATTTTTAGCTTTTTTGGTTTTGTCTGCATACAAGCACCAGCCGTGGGCTGTCGTATGCCTGCTTTGGCAAAACAGGGGCAACTCCAAGCGCCCTGAACCCATGCTGCATTGTTCTAACTTCCACAACACCTGAAGCCACAGGCTGCTCCTCTGTCTTCCTCTTTTGATGAGATTCCTGCTCGAGAAGCATGAATGCACTGAGTGGGGAAGCAAGGGACCACCCCCCCCGCCAGCATCCAGGGAGCACCTCCAGCTGTCGTGACCCCATTTCACAGCTGCATGTGACACATACCAGGTCTGTCCCAGTGATGGATGGACAGATGGACAGACAGACTGATCGACCGATGCATCAGCGGATAGATGGACAGGCGGATGAATGGACAGATGGATAAAAGGGGACCAAAGTGAGTCAGAGAGTAGCCGCTCTAAGAATTCAGAGAAGAAAGTGGTTCAGACAGACTGGTGATATGTGGAAAGGGTTTACAGAAAAAAACAAAAAAAACAAAAAAACAACAACAAAAAAACCCCGACATGATTGATATATTTTTCAACAAAGAAATTAGGTATTAATAGAGATGCTTTATACAGTAGAGATCGTGATCACTCTTAAAAAGGCTTTCCTGTTTCAAACTGTGCTGTGCTGATCTTGATTTTGCAAATAAAAAGAAATTTATTTCCAAACACATACAGCCTTCTGAAGAGAAAGCTATAAAATCACAACATCCAAAGGATTACCTGCACCTTCACGTTCAGCAGACGCTCGCTGAGAGCCACGTGCCGGGCTCCGCGCTGGTTGCTGGGGGTCACAGAGAAGCTAACACTTGATCCTTACCCCGGGCACGCTCAGTCTGGAATGGAGGTCCAACACGGACACTGGTAACAGCAAGCGGGACACACTGCGGGTTTGGAAGCTCCCTCACCCCAAAAAGGAAGTGCCAAAGCACTCTGAGGTCAGATAGGAAACCGCACAGCTCCTTCTCCCCCTCCTCGCACTCTCTAGCAGCAGACTCCTAAGGGCCAAGGGCAGTCCGCACAGAAGGCACATGTCCCAGCAACAGATTTCTGCCCCAGTCGGCCATGGCCCAAACCCCGTCCTAAAAGCTATACCAAATGCCTCACTTACTTGGGCCAACACCAATGGAAGGAGTTGTTCCGCATAAATTCATATTCTCCATAAACTAAAGCTCATCAAATTTCCACCACAAACTCCACGGAAATGCTCTTCGGGGAAGCGCCTGCTGCCTGCCCACCGCGGCGCAGGACACGGATTTGGACTCCGCTGTGGCATCTTGAGACCCTCAGGGATTCCCGGGGCGGAGGGGTGGGGACACTCTTGTGCACAAGTCTCATTCTCTCTTTGCCTCCCTTCTGCTGGGCTCAGCTGTTGAGGGCTGGTTTCTGCTATTTCATTACATGGTCTTTTCTAGAACCTTGTGGACGACAAGGCCCTGACCTACAGAGAAACACAAAGGGCTTCATAGTAGCTACTTTACCTGGGGGTCTTTGGTTTACTTGCAGGTCCTAACGCACAGCCTACAGACACCACCTGTAATTATCCAAGCTAATGGCACATTTTCCTTAGGAAAAAACAGTAACAAATCTCTGAAACACTCATGTGCAGACACTACCACACCCTAATCCAAACCAAAATCTAACAAAGCGTCGGAGCCCCGCAGCAGCTCACCTGGTGTCAGGGGCACAACTAAAGCCCTGAATGTGACATCCCAGGCCTCACTGGCCTCGTGCACAGACGCCTGGCGGATGCAAGGTGCTTCGTAAACTAAAAGAGCAAATAAAACCGAGGCCCTTAGGAGATGTCATATTAGCTCTGACTAAAGCAATTTCGTCATAAGATCAATCAAGCCTCCTTTACTTTGCTCTGACCATAAAGAAAAAAACTGTGCACGTCAAAAATTAAGGTCCCCCCACATTGTCACAGAAGAGAGTAAGTGGTTTTTCAAAGAGAGAGAAGGATACACCGAGTTCTGGAAAATGGAGGGAAGGCAGTATAGCAGGAAAGAAGGCCAACTCCCCATGGCGCCACCAGCCAGCAGCTCAGGAGCGTGTCTCAGGAGGTGCAGGAAGGCAGGCCTCCCCCCGAGCGCCCCAGTTACAAGCCTCCCTCCCGAGTCCCCTCTGGCTGGAATATCCTCTTTTAAAAAGAAAACACAGGGCAGAGAGAGTCTGGAAATATGAGGAAGGAGTGAAGGGGGAAAGCAAGGGAGGAAGTGGGGGCAGATGAGAACTGTGAGCTTCAGACGCCACCTCAATCGCAGCGGAAGTAACTCGGCCCCCAAGGAAGAGACGGAGGCAGGAGCGTGGAGGAGGAAAGAGAAGGAAGACAGAAAGGGTGAAGAGCCACCTTGCCCCCCGCAGTTGTCACCGAGGGCCATGCCTGCTGGCAAACGATCGGGCAGGCAGCACCTCTTCCAAATCACAAGCCTGCGACCTGGCAAGCCACACCCACGACAGACAAAAGCTACAGGTTCTGACAGCCCAGCAGCTCCAGGAGCAAACACACCTCATTCCTATTTGCCAAAAAAGAGATTTACAAGGTGGGAAGAAAACAGGGAATCTCAACAGTTATCTTTTCTCAAGAAGTGAGTGGTCTCCACGGCGACCATGTACAGAAAGGAGCGACCAAAAAGCCATGTTAGCCACAAAACCAAAGGGCTGTTCAGCACTGGCTGCTGCAGAGACACACGAGGCCTGTCCCCTGGGCTGTAGATTTCCCAGGTGACGACTGGGCGTCCAGGCTGAACAAGCGAACAGGTGAAACCCNTGACCTAAGCGAAAGTCGGACGCTTAACCGACTAAGCCACCCAGGCGCCCCTCCAAGTGACATTTCTACTAACTTACTTTGCGACCAGAGAACAAGCAGGCACCCCTTCCAATTTCCTTACTATATTCAGAGCCCGGATGAGAAGGAACAAAACAAATTAAACGTAAGAAACTTGGGCTGTATATGCGAACAGTGTTCTTAAATGAAAGTCAGTCATCCCACAAAGTAATTGAGCCCCTATTCTGTGCAACCCACCAGGCATTTAAAGATAATTAAGAACTGATTCAGCAACTAGGCAATACAAAGAAATGAAAGACACCCAGATCGTTAATAAATAAAATTATCATTATTTGCAGATGACATTACCTTGTATACAGAAAATCCTAAGGAGTGCACATACACACACACAACTATTAGAGCTATTAAACAAGTTCATCAAGATTGCAGGCTGTAAGATCAATATACAAAAATTAATTCTCTTTCCATACACTAGTAATTAATAATCCAGAAATTAACACTTATGGGGATGTACTCCCATCAAGGTACCAGTGTGGTGTTAGTGAACATGCTGTTGGGAAGGGATGTGATACTACCCTACCCCATACAGTTGAAAATCCACATAAAACTTTTGGCTCCCCCAAAACTTAACTACTAGTAGTCTACTGTTGACTGGAAGCCTTACTGATAATATAAACAGTTGATTTATTAAAAAAAAAATTAAAAAAAATAATCCAGAAATTAAATTAAGAAAATAATTCCATTTATCGGGGTACCTGAGTGGCTCAGTTGGTTGAGTGACTGCAGCTCGGGTCATGATTTCATGGTTCATGAGTTTGAGCCCCACATCAGGCTCTCTGCTGTCAGCACACAGCCCGCTTTAGATCCTCTGTCTCCCTCTCTGCCTCTCCCCAGCTCACACTCTCAAAAATTAAAAAAAAAACAAAAACAAAAACCCAATTCCATTTATAATAATAGCATCAAAAAGAATAAAACATTCAGAAATAAATCTAACAAAGGAAGTGCCAGACCTGTACGCTGAAACCTAAAAAACATCGTTAGAAGAAATTAAAGGCTTAAATAAATGAAAAACATCCCAAGGTAACAGATTAGGAGATGCTAAAATGGATTAAGAGATCTATACTTCAAAATCGATCTGCCAATTGAATGCAACACCCATCAAAATCCCAGCTGGTCTTTTGGCAGAAACTGATAAGTTGATCCTAAAACTCACAGGACAGTGCAAGGGACCTGAGTAGCCAAAACAGTTTTGGAAAAGAAGAACAAAGTTGGAGGACTCAAACTTGCTCATTTCAAAAATTACCATAGCCTCCAGTAATGAAGACTGTGTGGTACTAACATAAGGAAAGAGAGAAAGATCAATGGAGTAGAACTGAGGATCCACAAATAAACCAATACATCAAAGAACAAGTGATTTTTAAAAAGGGTGCCAAAAGAATTCAATGGAGAAAGAACTCTTTTCAACAAATGGTGCTGCAAGGCACCTGGGTGCTTTGTCGGTCAAGCATCCAACTTCAGCTCAGGTTATGATTTCACGGTTTGTGGGTTCGAGACCCACATCCAGGTCTGTGCTGACAGCTCAGAACCTGGAGCCTGATTTGGATTCTCTGTCTCTGTCTCTCTGTCATCCCCCAATGCCCGCTCATGCTCTGTGTCTCTCTCAAAAATAAACAAACTTAAAAAAAATTCTTTTTAATGGTGCTGGGACAACTGGATATTCACATGCCAAAGAATGCAGCTCGATCACTACCACACATCATATACAAAAACTAACTCAAAATGGATCAAGGATTTCAATATTAATAGTGCAAAAACTAGAATTCTCCAAAGAAAATAGAGGTGTAAATCTTTGTGACCTTAATTTAGGCAACAACTTCTTGGATATGCACAAATGACCAAAGGAAAAAAGATATTCTGGCCTCCATCAAAATTAAAACCTTCTGTGCTAACAATTCACAATACATGAGAAAATACTTGCAAATCATATATTTGTTCAGAGTCTAGTTTCCAGAATATATGAAGTACTCTTACAATTCAACAATAAAGACAAAAAAAAACCTTTTTAAAAATAGGCAAATCTGAAGAGGTATTTCTCTAAAGAAAATACACAAATGGCCATAGGCACAAGAGACCATGCTCGGCACTATAGATTATCCATCATGAAAATGCAAATCAAGTCTATATGATACCAGTTCATAGCCACTTGGATGGCTATTAAAAAAAAAAAAAAAAACAACCCCAGACAATAGCAAGTGTTGACATGGAGAAACTGGAACCCTTTACACATGGGAATGTAAAGTAGTGCAGCCTCTTTGAACAGTCAAGCAGTTCCTCAAAATGTTCAGCAGGAGCGCCGGGATGGCTCAGTCAGTTAAGCATCTGACTTCAGCTCAGGTCGTGATGTTGCAGTCTGTGGGTTTGAGCCCCACATTGGGCTCTGTGCTGACGGCTCAGAGCCTGGAGCCTGATTCAGATTCTGCGTCTCCCTCTCTCTCTGCCCCTCTCCATCTCTCAAAAATGAATAAATGTTTAAAAAATGCTTTTTAAGTTCAACATAGGGTGGTCATATGACCCAGAAATTCCATACCTAGGTATACACCCAAGAGAAAACATATGTCCACTCAAAAACCTGTAGAAGAATATTCATAGTAGCATTATTTATAACAGCCAAAAGTGGACACAACCCAAATGTTCATCAAGTGATGAATGGATAAAGAGGTCATAAATCCGCACAATGGAATATTACTAGGCCAGAAAAAGAAATGAAGTATAAGTTTATAGTACAAGTCAGATGAACTTCAAAGAAATTATGCCACTTGAAAGAAACCAGACACAAAAGGCCACGAACTCACTGGATGAGTTCCATGATGTGAAATGTCTAGAACAGGCAAACCCGGAGACAGAAAATAAATCAGTGGCTGTCAGGGAGAACAGAGGGGGGGGGGGGGGGGGAGCAGAACGATCGCCAATGGCTATGGGGCTCCTTTTCGGTGTGATGAAACTGTTCTGGAACTGGACAGTAGAGATGGCCACACAACTGTGTAAATAAAATAAAATTTTAAAAAAATCAATGAATTAGTGTAAAAGGGTGAACTTTATGGTAGGTGAATTATATCTCAATTTTAAAGTAAAAAGCAACAAAAAACAAGTGCCCCAGGAGGCCACAGAAAGATCTTTAAAAAAAAAAAAAAATTCAGTTTAAAAATAGAATTCATAACCCATACTTTCTTGGGACTACCAACTAGCCATTTCTTGCTGATTTTTATTCCCACCATTTCTTTTGGAGTCTTTTCAAATCCAAAATATGTGATACAAAGATTGATGGGATTTTCAAGCTGGAGAGGGTAGTAAAGATTTACTAATCCAAACCCCTCTTTTTATTTATTTATTTTTTAAATTTTTAATGTTTGTTTCTTTTAAATTTATTTCTGAGAGAGAGAGAGACAACGTGAGCAGAGGACGGTCAGAGAGTGGAGACGACACAGAATCCGAAGCAGGCTCCAGGCTCTGAGCTGTCAGCACAGAGCCCGATGCAGGGCTTGAACCCATGAACTGTGAGATCGTGACCTGAGCTGAAGTCGGATGCTTAACCGACTGAGCCACCCAGGCGCCCCTATTGAGTTATTTTTTTTTAAAGAAGGTGAACTGTTTTATTTATTTTCAGAGAGAAAGAGCACACAAGCAAGGGAAGGACGGAGAGAGAATCCCAAGCAGGCTCCATGCTGCCAGCACAGAGCCTGGCACAGGGCTCAATTCTACCAACCACGAGATCATGACCTGAGCCAAAATCAAGAGTCAGACACTTACCTGACTGAGCCACCCAGGCGCCCCTCTGAACCGGTCATTTTAGAGACCAGACACACTGGGCAGTGACTTGCCCAAGGTTTTATGGCAAGGTGGAGACCAAATCAGAACTAGAATCACCTCTCCCCATGGCAGGCACTTTCCACTCCACCATATGAGCACAACCAAACCCATAGGCTGCATCACGGAGCACAGCTTCCAGTGAGGAGAACACTGGCTTTCCCAGAACCTAGGGAAAAGCAATGAGATATGAGCAGAGCAGTATTTACTTCAAGTTGAACAGTCCAAACGATTTAATGATCACAAGCCCCTGTGATCCTATCATTCACACAACCTGCTCTTCAGCAGTGAAGCAAAGCACAAGAGAGACAGAACCCAGAGACCAAGACATGACCTGCAGGAAAGACTGTGAAAGCTGCTCCCCGGCGAGCAGGGGCCCAACAACACTGCCCCCTTTGTCCCAAACTTGAACTAGAACTGCACCCAATGACACTCCAGCTCAAGTACAACCACCCTGTTGATTCTGGTGATCTTCCGGGGAAGGGAATCTCTAAAGGGGGGAATGGAAGAGGTGAAGCTTATTTCACTCTAACCTCTTGAAAAGCCTAAGTATGATCAGCTAAGAGAGAGAGTAGAGATGATCAGAAAAAGTAGAGCGGCAAGAGGCAGGCGAGTAGAGCGGCAGACAGCTAGCTGTAGACGCAGGATGCTAAGAGCTGGAGAAGCCCCTGAGCTCCATCTCATCCAGCCCTGCACTTCACCAATGAGGCCCCAGGGGATGGGCCAGAAATCACCAGCCCAGGGTCGACCAGCTCATTAGCAACAGGGCAGGGCTATCAGAGGAATACACACAGCGCGAAGACTTGACGTTCCCCTTCCCCTGCAGAATTCCCTCAAAGTCCCCGGGCTGCCCACAGGGGGCGGGCTCCTCGGCCCGACTCTGCCTGGACATGCCACATCTGTGACTCACCCTTCAGTGGCCTTCTCTGAAAACACAGATTTGCTGACAAAGAGGGAAATCTGTATGGATCTGATCACTGCCTACGTGGCTGTGAAGTCCTTTACACACACTTGTGACAGTAGTATCAGTCCCTTGGCTCTGAGGAAGCCAGATCTCTCCTTTTAACTCCCTTCGAGGCAGCTGAGGTCACTTAATAAACACCTCTGATGCTAAGTACCTCCCCAGGGGTTAGTGTCTGATGACCCTGTCTGGGCAATCACACACCCTCTAAGTCAGCAACAATGGGGACTGGCCTGCAGAAGGTCTATAATTACCAGCCTGCGCTACAGAGACCCACAGAGACATCTAAAGAGGAACAGAGATGCCAGCAGGAGACATCAGGTGATGCATTCAAGGGCCAAGAGGAGTAAGAGTCAAAAGCACCCCAGCGCGAAGAGTGTGGCCGGGAGTACTGGTCCCGTCAACTGCTGGTGTGGGATGGGGGGCCGCAGGCATGAACTCGTCTGCGTCTGGGCTTCCTCGACTGCAGGGCAGAGGAAATAGGACCTACCTCACAGGGTCTTTGAAAGGATTCAGTAATGAGTCTAATACACAGCATAGTCCTTCAAATGAAATTAAGGCTCAAAGCAATGTCAGCCATGGTTGCAGTTGGTTAAAAAAAAAAAAAAAAAAAAAAAACTATGCTAAAAATGTGACTTCTTCTGCGAAGCCAGAGACAGAGGGCCCCAAATCCTGACCACCTTGCTAGAATCCTAAAAGACAGGGAAACTCACCATCAGAGGGAGGTGTCTCCATCGCCCACTCGACTTTATTGACAGCACCTATGTATAAAATCACATTGACGAAGCCACCTCTGGGATCGAGTGGAAAGATGACATCATCGCTAACACCGTTAGTAGGGCAGGCCCCTGCCAGGCTCTGATCATGGCCCCAGGCCGCTCGTCTCTGCAGGGCTGGGCATGTCGGCAGAGCAGTGAAGCGAGGAGAGAGAAATCATTTCTACAGCAACAAGGACAGTGAGGGAAAAGAACAGCAAGGATTTCCCAGAAGCACGCACTCAAGAAATGCAATAATGCCAGTCACTAACACTGACAGCGAGAAGGGTCCTGGCAGTCACGGGGCATCAACACAGGGAGCCGTTTCTGGCCCAGGTTATACAGAGACAGCTGGCTGCTAAGAGAGCAGACCCTCGTGTCAAAATGCTGGAGTTTTGGGGCGCCCGGGTGGCTCAGTCAGTTAAGCATCTGACTTTGGCTCAGGTCATGATCTCCCAGTTCGTGAGTTCAAGCCCCGCTTCGGGCTCTGCGCTGACAGCTCGGAGCCTGAGCCTGCTTTGGATTCTGGGTCTCCCTTTCTCTCTGCCTGCACTCTGTCTCTCAAAAATAAATAAATGTTAAAAAAATTTTTTTTTTAAATGCTGGAGTTTAACTCCTGCCTCCACTACTCCCTAGCTCTGCGATCTTGGTAAAGTGGCTTGGGTTCTCTGAACTGTGCAGGGTTTTTGTAACAATTAAACAAGGTGATAGTACATGTAAAGAACGTAAAGCATGTCTGGCACACAGTAAGCACCCAATAAATGCTAGAAAGACAAGAGGAAAAAACAACGACAACAGTGACTGAGAATAACACTTGAGCCATGCTGTGGCTGTCCCAAACACACTCGTGCGACAGCATCATTTCAAGCACGTAACCTCACCAAAAGCAACAGCCTGCCAAGTATTCCTTAAAACTCTGGGCAGGAAGGTACCTGAACGCGTACCATCGCTTCACAAACAAGCCTGCCCTACAGAGTGAAAGGATAGGGAATAACATGCCAGCAAAACAGGGAGTAAAAACTGGAGAACCGGCTGGCAGAGACGCAGTCCAGCTCAGGGGCCTGAGAACAGGGCACAGAGATGCATTCACAGGTGTGCTCAGCTCCAAGGCACGGTAAGTGCACCAAGTAATCCATGGGACCACAGGAGAAATTGCCAAGCCTGGCCTCTGAAACAATGTGGAGCACACCATGGCTGCCAAACCACAGCCGCTTCCTCTAAACACCTGGACTACCCGGCAATTTTAACACTGGCTGAGGGTACGACACTTCCCAGCTAGACTCTAACAACCAACTCACGGGGTGCCTGGGGGGCTCAGTAGGTTAAGCGTCCGACTTCGGCTCAGGTGATGATCTCATGGTTCGTGGGTTCGAGCCCCATGTCAGGCTCTGTGCTGACAGCTCAGAGCCTGGAGCCTGGTTCAGATTCTGTATCTCCTTCTCTCTGACCGTCCCCTGCTCATGCTGTCTCTCTCTCTCTCTCTCTCTCAGAAATCAATAAAACATTAAAAAAAATAACAATCAACTCATGACAACGACAGTATAATAATCGTAAGCTCTTTTAAAGAGCATTGTTACAAAGTCAATCACGCACTCCAAAAACAATTAACTGAAAGACTCTTGTCATCAAGCCTAGGAGCCTTTGTCTGAATTCAAGGGGTCCATAAATTTGGATTGGAAAAAAGAAGTGTGTCTGTATTTCATTATCTCCTAAGTAAATTTAGCATTTTTCTTCAGTAATGAATGTAAGCAACACGCCATGCTAATAGCAGCCACACCTGTGACTCTAATAAGAGCTATATTAACGAAACTTTAGAGTTTCAAATATCTCACAATATTGCCTATACTCATCAGGACTTCAAAACTGAAGTACTGGGGCGCCTGGGTGGCTCAGTCGGTTTAAGCATCCGACTTCAGCTCAGGTCATGATCGTGCGGTTCGTGGGTTCGAGCCCCACATCGGGCTCTATGCTGACAGCTCAGAGCCTGGAGCCTGTTTCGGATTCTGGGTCTTCCTCTCTCTCTGACCCTCCCCCTCTCATGTTCTCTCTCTGTCTCAAAAATAAACTATTAAAAAAAAAAAAACTGAAATACTTATTAGAACCACTACCAAACCTTGATATTTAATGTTTAGTAAAGAAGCACACATTGGTATAGATTTTTTTTTAATATACTGCTAACTATATTTCAATATATTTGGTTCCCTTTGAAATCCTCTGTACTGTAGGATTGCAAAGCATCCTTCTGAGAAAAGGTCACTGCCTTCCTTGGAGTGTCTCAGAGTGTGCCTCGGAGGCACAAAAAAGGCTGCAGATAAACTGTAATTGCACGTAAAGATGCAATTGGTGCATCTCTAAGTGGTTTATGGGGAAGGAGCCCTGTCCACTTTTACAATCCTGGAACCCAGCCGTGACAACATATTGGTAGGCACCCAGCATATATTTATGAATTAATAAGCAAGGCAAAACCAAATACAAATAAAACTACAGCCCAAGTCTTCCAGACCTGTTTATTCCACAACATGATGCACATAATGAAACGACGATGGTACAAACGTAGCTGGAAGGGCCCTTGGCAAATGCTTTAAGGCCACATGACACATAAAAGTTGAAACCAAGGAGGCACATTTGTACTGCGGACAGTGAGCAGGTGAACTCCCCAGCCCTCCGTAGCAGGGAGGGGGTGTTTGGGGGGCAGGACCAGAGACAGGATCTCAGGCATCCGACACAGTCACCTGCTGTCCTCTGCCCAGAAATGGCAGCACAGAGAAACGAACACGCCCTTCCGCCCAGGTCTACACAGATGGCCTTGAGTCTACCAGATCCCTGTCTGCCATGAAACAAAATAAATATTCAGGATTGGTTTTAACCACAGTTCTCCAATAGTGACTGGAGCAGCACAGCCTCCACACTGACGCTAAGTAGCAGCAGAGAGATGCTTCACTACAGAGATGCAGGGAGGTCCATTCTCCAAGCGGCCTGGGTGAACTGGGCTTGACTTCTGCCNGCAGCACCGACCTCCTCCACACCGCTCCTCTCCCCCACCCCTACCACCTAGGCCCAAGACCCTCTTGCCCGGATGCCTGCACCAGACTCCTAGCCACACCAGTCTCCGCTTTCTCTCTTGCTAGTCTATTCTCCGTAGAACAATGGCCCGTGACATCTGTAAAATGTAAATCAGACCATGATTCCCTGCTCACACCCTCTGAGAGCCTCCTGTCACATCAGAACAAGGTCCAATCCCCTCCCAAGACCATGAGGCCTGTGTGACCTGGCCCTGCTCTGCCCTCACCCTTCTCTGCTCGCCCTCCGCCTTCTTCCTGTCCTTAAATGGCCCAGTCCGGTCACATCTTCCGGCCTTTCCGCGCGCTGTGCTCCCATCCCCGCTCTTCCCCACTGGCATCCTCACTGCACTTTGGCGCTGCTCTAACGTCACCTCTTCCGAGACCTTGCTTGATTTGTCTCCCAATCTCCAAAGTCGCTTTCTAGTCCCAAATTCTACGGAACTTATCATTACTTGACATTACTTGACATAATTATCTGTTCACTGCAATAATTACCAAGCCCAGTTGTGGAGTAGCTTTCAAATGCCGAGGAGCTCCAGGCCCCACCCAAACCAGGAAGTCAGAGTTTCAGGGACCAGGCCAGGTGCCTCTGTTCCACAAAATCCCCCTAAGTGACTCCAACTGCAGCAAAGATTCACACTCTGATCAGTGCTTCTCAGACTTTAACATGCAGGCAAGGCACCTGGGGATGTTATTTATTTCATTTTATTACAGTTTATTGTCAAGTTGGTTTGCATAGAACACCCAGTGCTCATCCCAACAAGTGCCCTCCTCCATGCCCATCTCTCCCCTTCCCCTCTCCTCCACCCCCTTTCAACCCTCAGTTTGTTCTCAGTATTTAACAGTCTCTCATGGTTTGCCTCCCTCCCTCTCCTTAACTGTTTTTCCCCCCTTCCCCTCCCCCATGGTCCTCTGTTAAGTTTCTCCTGTTCCACGTATGAGTGAAAACACATGGTATCTGTCCTTCTCTGCCTGACTTATTTCGCTCAGCATAACACCCTCAAGGTCCATCCACGTTGCTACACGTGGCCAGATTTCATGCTTTCTCATTGCCATGGAGTATTCCATTGTATAGATAAACCACATCTTCTTGATCCATTCATCAGTGGATGACACTTAGGCTCTTTCCATGTTTTGGCTATTGTTGAGAGTGCTGCTGTGAACATTGGGGTGCATGTGCCCCTGTGCATCAGCACTCCTGTATCCCTTGGGTAAATCCCTAGCAGTGCTATTGCTGGGTCGTAGGGGGGTTCTGTTGTTAATTTTTTGAGGAACCTCCACACTGTTTTTCAGAGGGGCTGCACCAGTTTACATTCCCACCAGCAGTGTAGGAGGGTGCTCACTTCTCCACATCCTCGCCAGCATCTAGAGTCTCCTGATTTGCTCATTTTAGCCACTCTGACTGGCGTGAGGTGGTATCTCAGTGTGGTTTTGATTTGTATTTCCCTGATGAGGAGGGATGCTGAGCATCATTTCGTGTGTCTGCTGGCCATCTGGATGTCCCCTTTGGAAGGATGTTATTAAAATGCAGACTCAAGGGCACCTGGGTGGTGGCACAGTTGGTTAGGCGTCTGACCTTGGCTCAGGTCATGATCTCATGGTTCACGGGTGTGAACACCCTATCAGGCCGTCAGCCATGGAACTCTCCACTGTCAGCACAGAGCCTGCTTCGGATCCTCTCACTCCACCTCTCCCCTGTTCGTGCTCTTTCTCTCTCAAAAATAAACATTTAAATTTTTTTTAAGGTTATTCATTTTGAGAGAGAAAGAGAGCGTGTGCACGAGCAAGCAGGGGAGGGGAAAAGAGGAGGGAGAGAGAGAATCCCAAGCAGGCTCCACACTGTCATCGCAGAGCCTGATGCAGGGCTCAAACTCACAAAACATGAGACCATGTCCTGAACCAAAGTTGGCCACTTAACCGACTGAGCCACCCAGGTGCCCCAGAAATTAACATTTACAAAACAAAAATATAAAATAAAACACAGACTCAGTTCCACTAGGTCTAAGGTGGGACAGGAGATCTATGTTTTTGGCAGGCTCCCAGATGATGCTAATGAGGCTGGTCAGTGGGCCTTGCTCGGAGCTGCAAGGAGCTAAAACATCACTGTCCAACAAAACTTTCTGCAAGGATGAAAATGTTCTAGATTTAAACTGTCCAATGCACACATGACCACTGAGCACTTGAATTTCAGCTAGTACAAGGGAGAAACTGAATTTTTAATCTTAGACTACCATATTAATACAGACCTAGAATATGTATGCTCCATGAAGGCACCAATTCCTAGAAATGTGGAGCGTAAGAAAAGAATTAAGAATCCCCCCCAAATCCTTGGCCTGCGCGGCCTCTGCGGCTGGGACGCCATGAGGACCCTATCAGAGGCTGAGTTGGCATCACCTCAGGAATGGATCAATACTGACCTAGGGCAGGAAGACAGACCCAGGAGGTCATTCTGAGACACTTTAGTGACTAAAGCATGTGGTAACCCACAGAGCTCCTCCCCACAGCTGCAGGCACCCCTGACCCATGCCATCCCTAGGCATCCGTGATTCTGGATGATCTTCCAGCCCCAGCCCTCACACTGACTTGGTTTATTACGCTGATTTGTTTACAGGATGCCTGCCTCTCCCCCTAAGGTGTAGGTTCTTTCAAAGAGGGAACTAACTCCATTGGTATTCTATTCCCATCACCTAGCACACAGCGGACGCAATAAATACTGCATGAATGACAGAGCCTGGGACAGACTGGGAGTAGCATCAGTGTGTTTACCGTTAATCACAAGAAAGAGGGGAGACAACTATGAGTGGGAGGGAGAGTTACATAACAAGAGAAGATCGTTCCTCCTTAAATGACTCAAAAACTTCCAAACATGTTAAGTCCAGGTTTCAGAACACAGCATAAATAAGGTGGCCCTGTTTGACCAGAGGACCTCATTTCCCAAAACACGAACGCACAGGCAAGAAAAGATGATGTCCTTCCGGTAGCAGATGCAAACTCTGCTGGCCGGGGATCTGGAAGAGCCCTCTTCACAAAGGGCTGAAGTTCAGAATCACATTCTTGCCGAAAAAGCACATTGGCCAGGTTCCCGCTGTCACCGCTGGGAGGGGCATCTAGCCCCAAGGACGGGAAGGCCCCTGGGAGTCCGTGCAGCCCAGATGCTCATTTTACCCCCGCAGTTAGAACCCTGTGCTTGTGACAGCAATTAGATTTCCCAGGTAACCCAGGACAACAGAGTGGAGAATTATGACCCCAGAAGGAAACAGATTAAATTTTAATACTTACAAGTCAACGTCGAATTTATTTTTAAAAGTACACATCTAATTTTTAAAAGTACACGTCTAACAAAGCCAAATAAGCAAGGCAGCATGGATGGCACTTTACAGGAGGGTTTAACTATCAGTGTGAATATTCCAAGTATGTATACAACTTTTTCTTATTCCAAAAATATTTCAAAGTGCCTAGAGACTCAAAGAAACGGAGACAGAAGTAACCCCCCCCCCAAAAAAGGGGGGTTGGGAAGCTCACTTTTCAGAGGTATGCCACAACTACTTATTTTTTTCCATAATATCCAAAAAACAGAGCAGATTCCACCCAGTTGTAGCAGATTTTGCTAAAAATGTGTACAATAATTACTTCACCCAGAAAAATGATCACCAGGCAAGGATTTTAAAACAGCTATGTGCTGACCTGCTGCCGAGACAACACACTGGTTAAAAAAACAAGCATGGGTTAACAAATAGTTTTTCATTCACTTCACTCATTCAACCATTCATCCATTTCCTCTATCTTCTTACCCAACCCCCACGTAAACTGATGTTGGTGCCAAAGCCCTCAACACGTTCTATGGATTAAGTCTGATATAGTCTGTCAAGCAGCTAGTATTTACTAACCCAGGTGTCTGGCAGATACTGCGATGTATATTATCTCATTAAATTGTTCCCACCACCCTCTGAAGTAGAGAGGTACTGTTTTCCAGAACTTAGTGCTGAGAAAACTAAGAAAACATTACGTATCTCACCCAAGGTCACACAATGGGCAAATGGTGGAGTCTGAACTTGAACCCACATCTGTCCAACAAATGAGGGAATCAGAGAATTCAGCATTACTAAAAGTAACAGAAAACGGGGGGCGCCTGACTGGCTCGGTCGTGGAGCGTGACTCTTGATCTCAACTCCCAGTCTCAAGGTTGTAAGTTCGAGAGCCCTACGCTAGGTGTACAGATTACCTAAAAATCACCTTAAAAAACAGCAACACTTCTGAAAACAACATGGAGCCAAGTTCAATTCCAGCTCTTCAACTTACTAGGCTCTATAACCTTGAACAAATTACCCTTTCTGAGCCTCAATTTCCTCATGTATAAGGCAGCGATAAGAAATAAATACAACAGATGTGACGTTCATAGTACAGGGTAGGGACCCAACAGCTACTAATAGACCAGCTACAGGTGTTATGTATCCGAAAAGTACATTTCATTTGTAAAACGATTTTTATCAGACACAACCTATATTGGAAATAACAGGCTCACGAAGGCTTACTGGTTTAAAATTAGTTTGCTAATCCCATGACTCATTTATTTAAACACAAGAATAGGGCTTGCAAATTTTAAATTTATTTTATTTGCGTTACATGAGTAACTTACATCACAAGAGTCACACTTTGCCTCACTTTGGTATGAAAAGTAGATGCTTTTTGAAAAGCAAAACATGTGGGCGTCACTTAATAAAACTGTATTTGGAACAAGTTTTAGAAATGGGAATGAACATTACACGCCCAGGAAGAGCATTATTTGAAGGATCCACAGTGATTCCTCAGGGAGTAAACACCTCTCAGATCTAGTTATCTCTAAATCCAAACTCAGAGAGAGTCTGGGTGGCTCAATCACTTAAAGCGTCTGTCTTTGGCTTGGGTCATGGTCTTTCAGTTTGTGAGATCAAGCCCCTCATCAGGTTAGCGGAGCCTGCTTGGGATCCTCTCTCTTGGCCCCTCCCTCTCTCAAAATAAATAAACAAACGTTTTTTAAAAAGCCAAATGCACATATTTCGTATCATAGTATGAACAGTGGATTTGCTTAACGTGAAGACAGACCTGGGGCAACTGGGCGGCTAAGTCCACTGAGTGTCTGACTCAGGTCATGATTTCATGGTTCATGAGTTTGAGCCCTGTGCTGGGCTCTGTGCTGACAGCACAGAGTCTAATTGGGATTCTCTCTCTCTCAAAATAAATTTTAAAAATTGAAGACAGACTTGTAATGATTTCAATTTTTTCATTTTTGAAAGTTCAACCAATCCATGTGCTTTGACGGCAACATGAAGCTAGCTTGCAGTTTAATAAAATGACCAAATCCAGTCTCTCTTTAATCTGCTAAGCAACTGAGCTCTCGGGTAATCTCCTGCACAGCATACAAAAAAAAGCTCTGGAACTTATACACTGCAAACAAAAATTAATCAGAGGAAGGGTATGCCAATTTTAAGAGCAATTCCTATTTGCCTAACTCTCCAGCAACTGCCAGTGTTAATAATATTTAACTGACAAACTGCAGTGGAGAAAAGAAACAGAACTTCACGTATCATCAAGTCTTCTTTAAGGCATCGAGTACAAGGCTTCCTTCCCTAAAGAAACACTCAAGCTACTTTTTTGGTTGTAATAGACATCATTAATGGTGTATTCTCAAAATATGATGGAAATGTTCCCCTTGCTTTTCAACCGGTACTTCTGAAAAAACTTCTTTGGGTCATCTCCATCTGCCTCATTTAAAGCCATCTTTTTTTTCCCCCCCAATTTGAAGCCATCCTTTTTAAGCCTTGCTGACATAAGTAGACGGAAAGGTTTACATGCAGCCCATCTCCACCAAAAAAAGGAGAGAAGAAAGGAGGGAGGTGGGAGGGTGCCCTAGCTATACCTAAGACATTCAGAATGTTAAATTTATGACTTGTAACTGTTTATGTCTACAAAAACATAAATTCCCATTAAGAGAAACATTCTGGATTCCTCCCCTCCCAAGCAATTCCTAACAGCAGATGCTTTGCTCAAAGTGGGCAAAAAAATTAATGGCACCCCTTAATTAAAAGCTCTGCAGTGACCTCCCCTCACTCACTCTAGACCAATCATCTTCTTCTAAAATGCCTGCAATACCCCCATTTTAAGGCTGTAATTTGACATTCGGGCCAAGAGAAATTTAATCATCTTTCTATACTGGCACACGTGTGGCCTGCACACGGGTTACCGATTATGAGCCAGGCAGTGTGCTAAGCACCTTACACACCGCGTCTCTGACCCTCATAATAACCCGGGAAAGGATGTATTTATGACTCCCGTTTGCTAGGTAAGGAAAATGAGGGCCGAGGGGCGAGGAGCTGCCCCAACCACACAGCAGCGGGGGGCCCTGCACTCCCAAACTCTGCCCTTCAACGCACGCCGCTTTGATTGTCAACCTGCGCTGGTTCATCCCTAAGGGTTCTCTCCGCAGCATGTGGAGGGCTTACCAGTTAGCACTAGGCGGGATGACTTTGCACCTTGAAAGCCCTTCATTAAAATCAGGCCTTTTCCAGGCTGATGGGGAGGGAGGCGATCAGGGGTTGGCGGTGAGACCCACGCAACGGGGGGCCCGGCTACCACGGGTGTAAGGACCCGAAGCCCCGGCTCGGCGCTCAGCTCCGCGCCCTCGGCTGCCGGGCGCGGGGCGGAAGGCGGTCGGGCCTTCCCGGCTGAGGGGTGCGCACCTTCCCCGGACGGCCGCGGTCCTCCCGCCCCCCCGAGGGTCAGGCACAGGGGGCCAGGGCTGCAGCGGGGCAGGCTGCGGGCAGCGGAACCTTCCAGAACAAGCGGGAGGTGGGCGCCCGGTGAACGCCGGCGAGCCCACCACCCCGGCGGCGGCGGGCGCGGGGGTCCCCGCTCAGCGCCCACCCCGCCTTCCGGGCCAAAGTTGGCCGCGCTGCGGGGAACCGCCCGGCCCAGGCCCCCCTCCCCAGAAGGAAACGAGGGCGGCGGGAGGGGAGGAAGGAGTCTTAAAAGGGCCCAAGGTAGCCATCGGCCATGTCCTCGGAGCCACCTACACGGAACAAAGGGCTTCTGTGCCAGGCANAGTAAACAGTAACAAGAAATGACCCTACGGTGATGCTCGCGTGCCCTACGTAAGGTCACCTAATCCTCACAGCCTCGCGAGGCATGTAACGCGAGGGTTATTTGCTTTATCTAGAACACGCCACCCCAGAGCACACCGTGAAGGCCCCCCGGGGGCGGCCCGGGATTCAAACTCGGGGCCCGCCGACTCGGAAGTCAGGACGCTGCATGGCTCACAGGCCCCTGGTAAATGTCCCGATCGTGTTCCCTAAAGCTTTCCGAGCCTAGATCCTTCTGTTGGTTGGAAAGAGCTGTAGAGATCAGGCCGGGACCCACCCTGGGGAGATAACCGAACGCCCTCAAGCGGAATTCCTGCGGGAGTGGAGGGACCCCAGGGCGTGGGTGCGAACCTGGGGCCCAGCTGCTTTTCCTAGGGGTTCAGGGAGGACACGCAACAATGGCAAGCGGCCTTCGTGCAGAACTGCTACCGCACACAGTTTGAATTAGTCCAGATTTTCATGTAACAGCTCTTAAGGAAACTTTAAGGGTTATTTTTTAAAAATCCAGAAGCTCTGAAGACACTAGTCAAATAAAATCACAGCCTGTAACTCTGGGCCAGGCGTGCGGCATGGTTTCTGTAGCTGCCGGCAATAAAAGCAAGAGAAACTTTACAAAAACCTTTTGTGCATCTTAAAAGGAGGAAGTGTGAGAGACATTGGAAATTCAATATGTCAGACAAAGCAGGCTCCTGCGGTTGCAGGACAGTGGACCAGTCAAACAATCCTTTTAAAGCTCCCATGTAAGAATTTGCTATATGAGATGGCAGCGTGGGTCAGACGTTATGTATGGCCTTTGGTATTTTAGTTAGCATTGCATGTGAAATTGCACTCTCTGAAATAGCCGTATTAGCGGATAGCTTTTATCGCGGCGCTAGGCAGTGAGTTACGGTTTTTAAACCTGTAGCATCTCGGCTTCTATCCTTCTTTTAGGTGTTTCCGCGCTTCTGGTGTCTTTGGTGGGTTTCCTCTCTATGCTACTACGTCTGTAATCCAAGTCCTGTACATATTTATATTAATACATCCTCTCCTACACCCGGCCGACTCCGTTTTCCTCCTCGCTGGTTTTCCAGCTACAGCTTTTGTTCTGCTCTCTGTTGACACCGGAGAATATTCTGGATCATTTTTCAAGTCTTGATTTTTAGAGGACTAGTATCCATCAGGCTGTGAGGATTTAAGAGGAGGAAGTTGTGTTTTACCTTGGCATCTAGTACAGCATTAACCAGACTGATCAAAACTACTTTTACAAGGACAAAGTTGAGCGTGTGCGTCTCTGCTCTCTCTCTCTCTCTCTATAGGCAACTCCTTTTCTTGTTTCCTGTAGTTTAATATACCTTTTCAGGTATTTTTACAGGAAACGTTAGTAGCCACAAAAATAAAATTGCAAAGCTGCAGTGCACTGAACAGGTGGATGGGAGGGCTGGTGGGAAGCGACTCATTGCCAAGTCCACTGGTATACAAAGATGGCGCTGTGACAGACACGAAAGCAGTGTACTCTCACAGACACCCCTGAGAATCGCGGAAAACCTTGCCCTGCGCACAAGCTGGGAATTACAACAAGATCCGAGCAACACACAGCTAACGTGCCTCTGTGATTAATACAACGAGAATGAGCAGTTTCCTACAAATATTAATAAAAGTTGAACGTGAATCGAGAAAACCTTACACACACGGATTTTTTTTTTTTTTTTTACTGAACGAAGGGAAGACTTGCCAATGACATCATTAAAGGTCTGTATTCCTTATCAAGAACTTTCACCCCCCAAAAGTTCTAAATAGCCCCGTACACCTAATGTTTTAAAAAACCTTAGCGGTGGGGTGCCTGGGTAGCTCAGTCAGACTCCAGCTTAGGTCATGATCTCGCGGTTTGTGGGTTCAAGCCTCATGTCAGGCTCTGTGCTAACAGCTTGGGAGTCTGGAGCCTGCTTAGGAGTCTGTCTTCTCTTTCTGCCCCTCCCCTGCTCATGTTCTCTCTCTCTCTCTCTCTCTCCAAAGTAAAGAAACATTTTAAAAATATTTTAAATAAATAAAAAATAGAAAGCCTAACTGGTAAAATTGACCTGAGATGAACTGACATGAAGCTGTTTATAGTCTTATTTATCCCACTTCATATGAATCATAATATTTTACTACAAATTATAAATGTGCTTGATTATGGAGTATTACCCCAGACCCCACTGGGAGTGACTCAGTATACTCGCTCTATTACCATTCTAAAAACTGAAAAGTTCTGAATTCCACACACAGCTGGCCCCAGGCGTTTCAGATAAGAGATTGTAGGTTCGTATTACTTAAAAAGAAAAAGAAAGAGGGAAAGAAAGAGACATGGTGTTGCAGATTTGTCCAGGGAAGAGGAAAGAAACTGTCCACTCACAAGGGATATTTTCAGCAGTCCATTGAGATTGGCCGACAGCCCATTTTTTGAGGGAATTTTCTGCCTCTAGTAGTTCTCAAGAACCTGGGATTTTTCACTCTCAGATCAAGGTATAAAATATGTTCTTAACTCTGAAATGTGCTTGAGGATTGGCTGGTTTAACGCAAGACTTACCCCGTTCGCTTGCTATTAATTTCTGAGTAAGTGCTCTTGGAATGACTAGATCTGTGCCTTAGAAGAATTATGGCAGGGGCGCCTGGGTGACTCAGTCGGTTAAGCGTCCAACTCTTGGTTTTGACCCAGGTTATGATCTCACAGTTCAAGAGTTCGAGCCCTGCATTGGGTTCTGTGCTGACAGCGTGGAGCCTGCTTGGGATCCTCTCTCTTCCTCTCAAGATCTTTGCTCCTGCCCTGCTTTCCCACTCTCTCCCAAAACAAATAAACTTAAAAGAAAAAAGAATTGGGGCACCTGGGTGGCTCAGTCGGTTAAGCGTCCGACTTCAGCTCAGGTCATGATCTCACAGTTCGTGGGTTCGAGCCCCGTGTCAGGCTCTGTGCTGACAGCTCAGAGCCTGGAGCCTGTTTCAGATTCTGTGACTCCCTCTCTCTCTGACCCTCCCCTGCTCACGCTGTCTCTCTCTCTCTCTCAGAAATAAATAAAACATTAAAAAATATTAAAAAAAGAAAAAAGAATTATGGTAACAGTATAATGAAATGGGGGGGGAATCCGCAACCACCCTAGTGCTATAATTATAAGTACACCCAGAGGTTTCTTTTCTACAGCTTAACAATGGTTCTCCCCAAAACAGTGTTACTCAAGGCACCCACTTATCCCAAAGCAAGAGAAGTCTGAGTACATTTACCACAATGATCTCATCTTGCACTTGAGGGGGGGAAATTAGCACACAGAAACTATTTTACAATTGAAAACTTAGGTCTTGATATCAGCTTTGCTTCTCTGACTTGGAAAAGTAAAATTAACCTCTCTGGATTCCGTTCATTTGAAGAATCAAAGTAGCCGGGCTAGCTGAATTTGAAGGCTGCCTCCTGCACTGGCGTTCACTGATTCCATGACCCATATTTTATGTTAGTTTGGCCACAAGAGGGGAAATGCCACAGGGCCATATTATTACTGAGAATCTTATCATTGATCCTAGATCCTAGACACTTGAGAATGAGCACTATTTTAGAGGATATTCAAAGCCAAGTTTTGAGAACGTTGTCATTTTGTTAAGCTGGAAAATTTACATGACAAGCTGATTTAGTCATAGCTAACTTTGCATTAATATACTTGAAGTCTGTTCTTTTTTCTTTCTGTTTTTTCTTTCTTTCTTTTTTTTTTTTTTTTTTGGTTTTAACAAAGCAGTTTCTCCAGGTGACCCTCCAGTTGGTAAACTGCAAGCGACAGTTCTAGAAAAATGAGGTAGAATCAGTACTATGCTGGAGCCAGCTAGAACTGATTCCAGAGAGAACAGGCTGGGAGGTTTTCAGAAATTTTGCAAGCTGTTGTCCGTACCTCTATGGTGGAAACACTACTCTAATGGTGTGCTGTTGTATATCTCTTCCCAATTCTATGTTCTGTTAGCTTGGAATTGTCCATGGTGGGAGTATTTACAAATGCTACAAATCAAGGTTTTATTTATTGTTTTGTTGATCATCTAAACTTAAAATAGTGGTAGAGAAAATGTTAACAACGCAGATTAAAAGTGTGTCATGTCTATAACCTTTATGTTGTGAACAGTGAAAATATTTGAGGTAATGCTCTTCTAGTATTTCCAGACAGTCAGATGATTCAGGGAAAAGGTTGCTCCTGTCATTGACTGATGAGTGAAGCTACCGCATACATCTTTATGGCTTCACTTTTGTCTTATTTATTAACATGGACAAAATGATCAACCAAGATTCATGTCAGAACCACACTCATTCATCAATGACAGGAGCAACTTCTTTGCTGAACTGGATAATCATCATGCATTAATCCACAGTCTTATTTTGTCAACTCACGGTTGAATTGCAAATACCATTTGGCCACGAACGCAAGAGCTCAGCAAAAAGTACTGAAAGCATTCCGTGAGAATCAATTCGCCGTATGGAATTTATAATAAAAGATATTGTACGGGCCACCTGGGCGGCTCAGTTGGTTAAGTGTCTGACTTTGGCTCAGGTCATGATCTCACGGTTCCTGGCAACAGCTCAGAGTTTGGAGGCTGCTTCAGATTGTGTGTGTGTGTGTGTGTGTGTGTGTCCCTCCCCCACTCACGCTCTGTCTGTCCGTCTCCCTCTCAAAAATAAACATTAAAAATGAAATAATATTGCATAATTTGTTATTATTTATAAGTTGGATGCTACATTTCCTTTATATCAGCGAAAATTAAATGTATGGGCACACACATTTTTTTTCCGAGAGCAGGTGGTTAAATATTTACCAGCCCACTACTGAGTATAATTGTATCTTCCCTGCCAGGAGGCAGAGCATTAGACCTTCCCACTCTGAGTCACGCTTATGGGGTAAAGCGCATATAGGACAAAACCTCCGTAATTGGACTATCCACGCAAGGGCAACTTGTGTTAATAAAAATTATCTTAGAGTAATTAAGAAAATGCCATTTGTTGTTTTCAAGTGCTTAGAACAACACAATTAAGTGCCAACAGAGGGTGTGGTCTGTTTTAATGAAAAAGCAAAGAAAGTGTAATTAGCACTCTGTATGTAAATAGATTTTGCGAAAGCTTTTGCTGAGTGCTTGTGCTGATTTATTTTCTTGAATCAAGTCACTGGCTTCCCCTCAGCTTAGCTCTGACTCTCAGGCCTCCTAGGATGCCCTAGGCGGTACAGATTCCCACTTGTGCCTCAGTTGAACACTTTACCCCTGCCCTGAATGACTCCAACAGTTCCCTATTGGCCACAGGATGAAGCTTAAACTCCTTTTTCCCCCCCAGGCTTTTTCCCCAGCTTCCTCCACTGTTACCTTCTCTCAGCCTTGCCCTCACCCAGGGTCTGCAATCTATGGCCCGGGGGCCAGATACAGCCTGCAACCTGATTTTGTACAGTCCTTGAGCTAAGAATGTCGTGTGTGTGTGTGTGTGTGTGTGTGTGTGTGTGTGTGTATTTCTTTTGAGAGCAAGAGAACACATGAGCTGGGGAGGGGCAGAGAGAGTGGGAGAGAGAGAACCCCAGACACCCTCCCCACTGTAAGCACAGAGCCCAACTTGGGGCTTGACCTCATGAACTGTGAAATCATGACCTGAGATGAAACCAAGAGTCAGATGCTTAATGACTGGGCTACGCAGGTGTCCCTGAGGTAAGAACAGTTTTGACATTTCCCAAAAGTAGAAAAAAAAATCAAAAGAAGAACAGTATTTCGTGACAAATGAAAATGATATGCATCTCAGATGTGAGCGTTGATAAAGTTTTATTGGCACACAGCCACACCCATTCAGTTACAACAGACCCCAAAGGGCCCACATACCTAAAATGTTTACAGCACCGTATGGCCCTTTGCACAAAAAGTTTTCCGGCCCCATTTTTCGCTGCACTGAACTCATTTTTCCCAACTCACAGAGGTTTTCTTTTTTGCAGTCAGTGGTTTGAGCGTAGTTGTCTACCTTTAATCTCTGTTTCCTGGAGGGCAAGCCCTAGCACGGGACGCACGGCCTTGCAGAGCCTACCCCCTGCGCCAGCCCATTCACGGACTCCGTGAAGTATTTCCTCACCTCAAAACCTCAGCCCGGAGTGCTCCTCCTCCTGTCCAACTACCGTGCTTCTCGTCGTCCTTCAGGATCAAACCCAAACCTCCTTTCCACGAAGTCTCTCTCTTTTCCTTTTTTTCTTTTTTTAATGTTTATTTATTTTGAGAGGGAGCAGGGGAGGGGCAGAGAGAGAGAGAGCAAATCCCAAGCAGGCTGCCCCACACCAGCACAGGGCCCAGCGTGGGGCTGGATCCCACGACCATGAGATCATGACCTGAGCAGAAATCAAGAGACAGGCGCTCAACTGGCTGAGCCACCCAGGTGCCCCCTCCACGAAGTCCCTTTTAAACATTCTAGGCCAAATCAACCATCTCCTCCCCTGCTCTCAGTCTCTCAAAAATAAATGTTAAAAAAAATTATTTTTAATGCTTCAGTCGCCCCAAAGCTCTGGATGCTTCCACCATAGAAACGTCCCCATTGCATCACGACTAGCACCTCTGTTTCCTCGTCTCACTGCTGTCACTAGACTAAACTCGTGGGACAGAGGGCATGTCTTTGGGCCCCTAGCTCCAAAATGCAGGGCAGGCACACAGCAGGTGCTCAGTAAGCGTTAACAGGGTTGAATCACGTGGAAGCCCGCCGTTTGCTTTCAGCATTCAAGATAAGAGAAGACACATCAATTCAACACACAGAAAATCCAGAGTTTAGAGAGAGGAAGGCCAGTGGGCTTTTCTCACAGTGGGGCCTTCTCCGTGGGCTCAAGTATTCTGGTAAAGACATGTTTGTAGAGGGAAATCGGCATTGGATAGTTGGGGGGGGGGTCCTTCGAAGACCCGACCCTCAGAGATAGAAACATGCACGTTTCCTCCCTTGCTATGGGAAGACTTAACCACGCTAGTGTCAAGGTGGCAGTGGTGTGACATGATCACGTGTAAACTAAGGTGCTCCTGTCCCCTCAACCCTTGCTACTGGCAGTGCCGTCCCCGGCCCAGCGATGTCTGCAGCACGTGGGAGTCGGTGGCAGAGTCCCAGAGCTAGCGAGGCAGAGTCTGCACGTTAACAAGACCCCTGGAGAATATGTTTGTATTTTATTTTATTTTATTTTATTTTATTTTTAATTTTTTTTAAATTTTTATTTATTTCTAGGAGAGAGAGAGAGACAGCATGAGCAGGGGAGGGTCAGAGAGAGAGGGAGTCACAGACTCTGAAACAGGCTCCAGGCTCTGAGCTGGCAGTCAGCACAGAGCCCGACGCGGGGCTCGAACCCACGAACCGCGAGATCATGGCCTAAGCGAAGGTCGGACGCTTAACCGACCGAGCCACCCAGGCGCCCCAATGTGTTTGCATTTTAAAATTTGAAAAGCGTTTGGGGCACCTGGGTGGCTCAGGCGGATAAGCGTCAGACTATTGATTTCAGCTCAGGTCATGATCTCTCGGTTCGTGGGATCAAGCCCCACGTCCGGCTCTGTGCTAACAGCACGGAGTCTGCTTGGGATCCTCTCTCTCCCTCTCTCTCTGCCCCTCCCCTACTTGTTCTTTCTCTCTCTTTCTCTCAAAATAAATAAGTAAGCCTTTAAATAAGATTTGAGAAGTGTTTTTCTAGCGTGCAAGGTGCAAAGATAGAAGTCAAGTCAGAAGCCCAATATTCCAAATTATATAAACTCTGCTTTGCTGAAGGGACTTGGTAAAACCCAGAGGATTAAGGTTCTTTCCAGTCCTGAGATTTATGAAGGTTTCTTTCAGTTCTGAGGCCCCACACTATAATACACTCTCTAGTTGATGCTCTATCGCATTGCTCAGTAATTCAACTAATATTTCCTAACTACCTACTATGTGCGCAGCACTGTCCCCAAAACTAAGCTGTAGCAGTGAACTAGCCAGAGAAGGTCACGGCTGCTATCAAACTTAGATTCTAGCAGAGAAAGGTAGTAAATACACACATAAATCATTCCTGTGAGTCCTCTCAAGAGAAATGGAACAGGGTCACGTAATAAAAAGCGTCTAAGGTATGTAAAGAGTTGTTACATTAGAGAGGGCAATCAGGAAAGACTTCTTGGAGGAAGCAGCATTTGAACTGTGTCTGGAAGGAAGAGAAGGAGCAGCTGAATGTCAATTAGAGACGAAGGAACAGCAAGTGCAAATTCCCTACAGCAGGAACTAGGTGGATTTAGAGAAAGGTCAGAGAAGCCAGGATGTTGTGAGCAAGAGACATAGTGTAAGATGATGCTGGAGAGATGGATGGAGCCAGATCACATGGGGTAATCTTTGTGATTTTCCTACATGCAGAAGTTTGGCATGGTTTGCTTTATACCTAAAAATAAGAAAAGATCATTTTGGCTGCTCTTGGACAAATGAACACAGAGGGGCAAGAGTGGAGACAAAATAAGTGGCTAAAACATTAATTAGCAATGTACAAAATGGACTTCATCAAAATTAAAAACTTTCATGCTTTAGGGGTGTCTGGGTGGCTCAGTCAGTTGTGTCTACCTCCCGATTGCAGCCTGGGTCATTGTCTCGTGGTTTGTGGGCTCTGCGCTGACAGCAAGGAGCCTGCTTGGGATTCTCTCTCTCCCTTTCTGCCCCTCCCCCATGAGAACTCTCAAGCACACTCTCTCTCTCTCTCTCAAAATAAATAAAAATAAACATCCAAAAAACACCTTTTGTGCTTCAAAGGACACACCAAGAAAGTGAAGAAAACCCACAGATTGTGGGAAAATATTTGCAAATATCTGATGAGGGACTCGTATCTAGAATACATAAAGAATTCTTACAACTCAGAAATAAAAGGCCAACCAGTGAAGCAACGGACAATCTGCATAGACATTTCTTCAAAGGAGATATACACATGGTCATAAAACACAAAAAAGATATTCAATACAATTAATCATTAGGGAAATGCAAATCAAACCACACTATGATACTACTTCAAACCCACTTGTCTGGCTGTAATAAAAAACAGACAATAACAATGTTGGTGAAGGGGCCCCTGGGTAGCTCAGTCGGTTAAGTGTCCGACTTCATCTCAGGTCACGATCTCATGGTTTGTGAGTTCGAGCCCCACGCAGGGCTCCGTGCCAACAGCTCGGAGACTGGAGCTGCTTCGGATTGTGAGGGAGAGTCTGTTCCTTGCACCTCTCTGAGCAGCTGGTGCTTGGTGGCAGCCTTTGGCATTGCTGGGTTTACATACACATCGCTCTCATCTCTTTATGTCCACAAGGCGCCCATCTGGAGCGCCCGTCTCTGTGTCCAAATTTCCCCTTTGTATTAGGGCGTTGATCATATGGGAGTCAGGACCCACCTACTCCAGTATGGTGATACAAATAACCTCCACTATGACTGATCATATGGATGGTATCCCTCTTTCCAAATCAAGGCACATTCTGATGTACTGGGGGGGAGGGGGGGCGGGGACACAATCCAATTCATACAACAGGGGAGTATTAATCATCCGTAAAAAGAGATGAAGTACTGATACAGGCTACAACATGGATGAACCTTGAAAACATTATGCTGAGTGAAAGAAGCCAGACCCAAAAGGACACATATTGTATAATTCCATTTATATGGCATGTTCAGAATATAGAAATCTATAAAGACAGAGAATAGATTAGTGGTTGCTTACAGCTGGGAAGGGGATCCGGGAAGTCACAGTTAAAGGGCACGGGGTTTCTTTTGTGGTGATAAAAATGTTCTATAATTTGTTGTGATGAGGGTTGCACAACCCTGTGAATACACTAAAAATTATTGAATTGCATGCTTTCAATGGTTGGATTATAGGGTATGTTAATTATATCTCAATAAAACTGTTACCAAAACTAAACACAAGTTAGCATTATAAAAGGTGTTGAAGACTGGGTGGCTCAGTCGGTTAAGTGTCCGACTTCTGCTCGGGTTATGATCTTGCGGTTCGTGGGTTCAAGCCCAGAGTTGGAGCCTGCTTCGGATTCTGTGTCTCCCTCTCTCTCTGCCCCTCCCCTGCTCGTGCTCTGTTTCTCTCTCTCTCTCTCAAAAATAAACATTAAAAAAAAAAAGGTTAAAGACTGAAAAAAAAAATGACTTCTGGGGTTTGGAGTCCAAAGTGTTCCAATCCTGACTCTAAAACCTTTGGCTGCCTTGAGCAAGTTTCTCTACGAGCCTTCGCTTTGCTGGAAAGATCACTGGAAAGATGCAGGTGGGGAAGGGAGGTAGAACCACACACCTGGCAAGGTCTTCCTGAGAAGGGGAGATTAGCTCAGTAAAACACAGGGCACATGGTAGTTGCTCAATAAAACATATTATTAGTCATACACGTTATATCTGACCCTTGAAAATACAGTGTGGGATCATCACAGATAAAACTTTCTTTGGATTATTTATTTTCTTAACTGGTCAAATAAGGGCTTGTTAATGCCTCCCAGAAAGCAAACCCCCAAAATGGAGCTAAAACTTAGAAGAGAAACCTATTCTGTTATCCATGCCACAGGACGACCTGACTCTATGCTGCTTCTCTGCCTCTGACATCTCTTCCTGACTTTTGTTTTTATTCCTTGAGCTGATAATCGAAGCTGTCAGAGGAGGCTCGTAGCGCTCGGTATTTCACTGATGAATCCAGCTGGGCCTGATGGAGCATGTGGCTGAGTTGGAGAAAGAGCAGGAAGGCCCCTCGGGAAGGAGCCGGCACTCACGGCACTGGGGGATTTGAGCATCTGGCTGATTGGTTATTCAATCCGCGTCAGGAGGGTTTCTCCACACATGACGGACCGAGTCAGCGAGAGTCTGATGAGCAGAGTGAATCCAGAAAGACACCTGGAGACTAAATCACTGACATGAAATTAGAGGAGACAGTGATTCCTGCCCCAGGCCTAAGCATTTCCTGATGCTTTCAAGGGAAAACGAGAGGGGCGCCTGGGTGGCTCAGTCAGTTGAGCATCTGACTTCAGCTCAGGTCATGGTCTCACATTTTGTGAGTCTGAGCCCCACATCAGGCTCCGTGCTGACAGCTCAGAGCCTGGAGCTGTTTAGGGATTCTGTGTCTCCCCCTCTCTCTGCCCCTCCCCTCCTCATGCTCTGTCTCTGTCTCTGTCTCTCTCTGTCAATAATAAATAAATGTTAAAAAAAAAAACTTTAAGGGAAAATGAGGATCAGCNTCCTCATGCTCTGTCTCTGTCTCTGTCTCTCTGTCTCTGTCTCTGTCTCTCTCTCTCAATAATAAATAAATGTTAAAAAAAAACTTTAAGGGAAAATGAGGATCAGATATTGCTCTGGTTGTGAGTTGGACATCTCCGTCAAAATGCCGGTAGCCCTCAGGTCAAATAATATCGAGGGAGGCGATTCTAAGCAGTGCAGTGGGGTCCACAGATGACGTACTGTGTGTCGGGTGCTGTGCTGGTCCCTGAAACACAGAGACAAGGGTGAGACGATGTCTGCAGAGATGAGCAGAAATCCACAAGCCCCTCAATAGGAGCTCAAGGTCACAGAGCCGCACTGGAGCACCATATGATCTGAGTCTCAAGGGCTGATAGAGCCTCCCCCCAAATGATATTTTCTCCTCACTCTCTAGACAGTCTACTTTATTTCCTCCTGCGACTATGCCCAGGACAGGTCCTGTCCAAACAATCCTATGGTTATGACTCATAATCTGAGCGGCAGCAGCCTTATTTAGAATAGATTATTCAGGAATGATCTTCTCATGAACTTTGAGGAAATTCAGAATGGCTGGCAACACCCAACCCCACCCCCAACTCTCAACCCTATTCTGAATGCTTCTTTCCTTCCTCCGGGGCATTCCTCCCTGCCATCCCTGTACCCAGCATAGGCCTCTATTACCAGATCCTTGGTGTCACCCAAACCAGCATGCTCTCCTCCCCGTCATGGTCGTCGCTCTCCTCTGGGGGGTGTGGTGAGAATGACCATGGGCCGGGAGCCCCTTACACCCGGGTCCCCTGCCTCAAGAGCATTGCCATTACCTGCCTAACCGTAAGAATTTCCAGGCACCCTTGTTAAAATCCAGATTCCAGAAGGCCGTACTATAAACCTACTGAATCAGCCTTCAGGGGACAGCCCTGGACATCTGGACTTTTAATATATGTCCCAGGAGAGAGTCTAGATAAAGCAAGTTTGAGGAGCTTTATCCAGCATTTTAGAGGAAAACCTCAAAACCAAGGCTCTTGGACTTCTTTACAAGCATCTGTAAGTGTTGGAGCAAATCCTAGAGGTGAGTGAGTTTTTAACGGAGCAAGCCCCCTTCCATAAGAACATTAGTTCTCTCGGCTCCCTGGGGAACCACTTACAAAATTATGATCTGAGAGCAAAATGTTCCCCAGTGACCCGATACTCATTCTGAAAGTGCTGGCTTTTACTACCACCGGGGGAACGGTTGGTCTGCATGCAGGATTTGGAGCTGCGACACTTCCGGCCTCTGCGCAGAAGTAATAATGCCTGGGGGCGCCTGGGGGGCTCAGTCGGTTGGGCGTCCGACTTCGGCTCAGGTCATGATCTCACAGTTCGTGGGTTCAAGCCCCGCATCGGGCTCTGTGCTGACAGCTCAGAGCCTGGAGCTGCTTCAGATTCTGTGTCTCCCTCTCTCTCTGATCCTCCCCTGCTCATGTTGTCTCTATCTCTCTCTCAAAAATAAATAAATAAAATATTAAAAAAAAAAAAGAAATAATAATGCCTGGTCATATCAGAGACCTACTCATGACTTTAAACAGAAACTTCATTTTCTCAGTTCTGTGGAATTCCCAGAGGCTGTGTGACCAAATGTGTGACTCTCCTTGGAAAGGGTTTGTGAGTTGTTTCCTAAGGTCTTTGAACTTGACTGGGAGCAGCGTTTGGTGAATCGCTCCGGGCAGCCTGGGAGTCAGATATCAGAGGAGCAAGGGTATTCGGCCCCTGGGTTTGGAGAGACCCTTTTTCCCCCAAGGTTCCTTTCTCAGTCTTTGTAACAAGGGCTGCATCCCGGCAACGCGTGATCCAGGGTCCCCTTCCTTCCCCTCCTTGACCCTCCCCCTCCATTTGAGATCTTCAGCCAAAGTTGACCTCACTTGCTGACCCCACGTCACAGTTTGATGAGTCCCAGTTACAGATGCCAAGAAGTGAGCTGTTTGCTCAGGCCCTGTTCAGATTTTCCATAAGGCTCTGAGCATAACAACTCAGCCTGGAGTTGTTATGGGAGTCCTGTCCCGAATCTCCCCTGGGTGGTGCTCCGAATTCAGCAAGAAGTTCCTTCCGCCATGGGCCAGACCTGGGGAAACCAGGGGTGGGCACGCTGGGTCGGTCATCATTGTACTGGAGACAGGCCGCAGCAGAGGAGGGACCTCGGAATTGAACGGCAGCGGACCAGCTGATGGATGCTCCTTCGTGCCTGGCCTGTAGAACAACGCAGCAGGACAGCCAGAGCACATAGAAGCAAAGAGCACATCTTCTAGACTCTGAATCAGATGGAAAGGTGCTGATGTGATAACCGGATAGGACTGACTCACTCACTTGGGTTGCAGACTGAACAAGGATTCTCACACTTCTTGAGCCTCAGAGTCCCCGGCAGAGTGAAAGACAGATAATTGTTGCTTCCTTGCTCGGGAAGGCTGCCCAGAAGCAGCAGAAAAGACGGTTTTCTTTGGTTGAGGTCCTCGTGACCACCAACCCAAAGTCAATAGATAATTGACTTCACGGTCCTGTTGATCTAATTTGCTCTTCTTCCTCATCTAGTTGTCCAAACAGAAACTGGGGCACAAATCTTTCTCCTTATCCCACAAAACCAGTCACCAGATCCTGATGTTTCTACTTCTTTAATAGTCGGATAGGTGCCCCCCCCCACCCTAACTGCCCACCACATCCCTCATCTATCCAGGCTCGCACCTTTTGAACATTAAGAATGCGGCTCCATCGGGGCGCCTGGGTGGCATAGTCGGTTAAGCGTCTGACTTTCGCTCAGGTCATGATCTCACCATTCGTGATTTCAAGCCCCGTGTCAGGCTCTGCACTGAGCATGGAGCCTGCTTAAGATTCTCTCTCAAAAATTAATAAATACATAAATAATCCCCCCCAAAAGAATGCAGCTTCATCAACAAGTCCTCCTGTCTTCAGCCCAGACAACTTTCAATCCACCCTCTTTCTATGGATGCTAGAATTATTTTTCTGAAAATGATCCTTTTAAAAATGCAAATCCAGGGGCGCCTGGGTGGCTCAGTCCATTGAGCATCCGACTTCAGCTCAGGTCATGATCTCATGGTTCATGGGTTCGGGCCTCGCATCAGGCTCTGTGCTGACGGCTTCGAGCCTGGAGCTACTTCAGATTCTGTGTCTCCCTCTCTCTCTGATCCTCCCCTGCTCATGCTGTCTCTCTCTCTCTCAGAAATAAATAAAACATTAAAAAAAAAAAAAACAAATCCAGGGGCACCTGGGTGGCTCTGTCGGTTGAGCATCCAACTCTTGATTCCAGCTCAGGTCATGATCCTAGGGTCATGGATCGAGCCCTACACTGGGCTCCATGCTGAGCATGGAGCCTGCTTGGATTCTCCCTCTCTCATGCAAAGATATGAAGGTGAGAACGCGTTGTGTTTTCAAGCAACGGAGGGAAATGTGGCCTGTTAGTGATGAGAGAGAAAGCTGGGAGGTAAGCAGGAGCCTGGTCACAGGAGAGCTTAGGAGAATCCATGTTAAGGACTTGGTGACTCTACCTGGGGGGTAACAGAGCCACTGGACCATTTATGCAGATTTGCATTTTCGAAAGATCTCTGGCTGCAGTTTGGGGAACGGGTTGAACCGTTTACAGCTCCCAAATTGCTGTGCGTTTCTACACAGCGGTGCCCTACGACCAACCTTTCCATCCAGCTAGAATGCCCTTTTGGCTCTGTCTACTTAGTGACTTCCTTCCGTGTTTTAAAAGTCAGCTCAAAATCCTTAAAATTCACAGCCCTGGTCAAGCCAGGCACATCTCCGTCTTTGCTCCCGTGATATATATTGTTCATCATTCTGTTAGAGTATCTTTCACATCATATGTCAGTCTCCGTTACTGGGCTGTGAGTCCGTGAAGGGAATCTAGTCTGTGTTCCACTTAGCTCTGTACCCCTAAGGGCTAGCTAGCACTTACTAGTTGCTTTAAACATGGTCTTTGAATGGATGAATTTATATTGGGGGCAAGAAAATACTGAAAAACTGAGATTCAAGACCTCTGGGACTCCCTCCATATTAGGTCTTTCTCCACTGGGGGGACCCCATTCACCCTAGACTCAGAAGCCGCCCAAGGGTTTACCATCCCTGAAGGCTCCCCCCCCCCCAACACACACACAAAGTGCATTTCAGCAAATGGGTCCCGAGGGAGTCCGGGACTCTACAGCAGCCTTCCCATCTTTTGTGATGGTGGAAACCCTTGACTTCGTACCTAAGTTTGGGCAGAGGTCTGGTCAGGAAGTCTAAAGTTTATTTTCATGGAGCGGCACAGGACAGGGTGTATAGTGAGTAACTCAGGTGTCACCATTAAGCTGCGTATTTATTAAGCTTTCCTGGGGCAGGGGGCAGACAGCAGCAGTGCCCCGAGGAAGGGGCACCCTTTCCAACCACTCAAGCGGCTCTATGTGGGCTTGATAAACTAGAAGGAGTGTGTCTGTATGAAGATGTTAGAAACTTGGCTTAGTTGGTTGTTTATTATTTATAAGTGGCTTCTAGCAGTTTTCAGCTAGGGTTAACTGATTTAAAGCAACAGGCTTGCTTTTTTTGGAAAGGGTCTTAACATCAGCCAAGCAGAGGTGTTTGATTTATACCAACCTGCCCTACAAAGGGACTAAGCTTCTGGAACCTCACAAGTAGTGAATGCCTTTGCTGAAGTCACAAGCTGTTTTTGTTCCTGTGTGCAGGTTGGTGGAAACTGCGATTCCTTCCTTCATTTATTCATTCATTCAATCCTTTATTCGTTCACCCAACGTATTTATGGAGCACCTTTTGGGGACCAGGCAATTTACCGTTTGCTTTGCCCAAGTTATGTCCTCACAGAGCTCTTATGATGCAGGTATGGTCGTTCCCATGGCACAGCTGATGAACTACGTTACGTCTTGTGTGAAGCCCCTGTTTAAGACACACCAGAGCTGGGACTCCAACCTGGGTCCTCTCTCTCCAGGGACGTAAACTCTTCCGGGGGGGGACCAAACACATAGAAAAGTACGTACAATCTGCAATAGAATGTGACATGTGGTCTCCATTGAGGTGCCCACGATGTTTCTGGAGGTAGAGGGAGAAACCATTTCTGATTGCCAACATATGAGATGGCTTCCAGGAGGAGGTAGCATTGCAGTGGGACTTGATAGGATTTGGGTATGCAGAAAAGGGATGAGACGCCTCTCTCTCTCCAGCCCTGCAATGGTGGTTCTTAGAGCTCCTCTAGAGCTTTAAGTCTTAGAAGGATGCAAATGTTAGGAAGCGGTAAAAATGAAGGGCAGAGCACCAAGATTTAATTATTCGAGAATGTCTCTTGGCGAGAGTCCTGGAGAGAGCATATAAAAAGCCTTGGCCCCTGCCCCAGTGGTCAGCAATTTAAGAGGCAGACAAGTGGCCACACACCACACAAGCACACATGAGAAAGGAGGGCATCGAATTAGCAGAGCAACATCCAGGAGCCAAGGCAATGTTTGATTTTATCTTCGTAGGCAATAAAATGCGAGGCACATTCTCTGGCAGCCATCAGAAAGGCAGATTGCTGGCTTTTCATCATTCACTGGGGTTTTATAGCATGTCAGGTACCACGGCAGTTCTTGCAACAGAGAGAGATACCTTGTGCCGAGGCAGGCTGAGTGTGCAAGACGAGTGTGGTTAGAAGCTTGTGACACAGCACTTGGCCTTCAGGCTGTTCTGCCTCTTCTAAAATAGGTGCAATTAAAGAGCTCATCTGGTGTGTACGTTCCAGGACTCTCGCGGGATCCCGCTGCTGCTGGTCTTTAGGTGTGTGTTTTACATGAAACCAATTATGATAATGTTTCTAACATGAAGGCAACATTGTTGCAAGTGCCGGCTTAGTGTCCAGTGTATTTAAGTCTCTGGGGTTAGTTCCCTGCTATTCAAATGTATTACACTTTCAAGACTCACCAGGATCGTTTTAAGTTTCATTTCATAGCCATCTGTTGAACCGGGTTTAACAAGTGAATTAAATAATCATCGCATAGATCCTGATGATTATCTCTTCATCGTAAATAACCTCTTCCAATCGACAGCTTTTATAAAAAGTATTAACTTCACATTCTTCAGGATGCTGAATGTGTGTCCTTTTAAATTTAGGGATTCTACAATCTGTAAGCGTGTTGGCCCCTGTGCTACAGATGAGGAAACTGGTTCAACGAAGCGATTTCCACTGGAGCCCAAGTAGTGGCGGGCTCAGCTGGGATGGTGAACTTGGGTTCCTGACTCCGATGCCCATGCTCTCTCACTGTCCCCGGCGCCTTTCCAGGAACAGCAGACCCAGAGATCAGACGCAGCAGTGAACCTCCTGCCCTCCACCCAGATGGTAAGGCAGGAGCATCAGTGATAAGGGAAGGCCCTTGCCCCTTAAAGTTTCTAGAATTACGGGGCATGCGATTAAAAGCAAACCAACTCAAAAATCACACCTTCCCTGCCACAGAAGGAAAGACACAAAGCCTCATGGGTCAGAAGAGAGAGCAGTCAACTGTCTCCTATTTATCCACAGAAGGAACATGTCAGAACATGTGAAGGGCACTCCCTTGAGGGAGGCACTTCTGAGCATCACAAAGCATCCACTGCATCCCTTCCTGGCACAGGGAACTGTTACTTTGCTCAGGAAAGAAGCCAGCTGAGGGGATGGCACTCTGCAGCCCAGCCCCCCTCCCTGTTCTCACATTCCTGGTCACATAGGGTCCAGGCAAGAATATGTTGGTGGAACAGGAAAGGTGAGTCAAATGGAATCTAAATATCAAATGCTGCTTTTCTGAACTGATTACGGAGGCGCAACCATCTGCCGTGGGCCTGTCCCAGCCCTTAGATGTCACCTCTGTTTTGAGATGCTAGACAGAGAGGGGACCAGCTGAAAAACATGCTCTTAGCTGGTATAGAGGACAGATATCTTGTCCCTTTTTTGCTTTCCCTGATGTTCAAGCTCTGTTCAAGCTCTGTTTTTGTTTTTTTTTTTAAGTTTATTTATTTATTTTGAGAGAAAGAGAAAAAGCAAGGGAGGGGCAGAGAGAGAGGAAGAGAGACAGAGAGGAGCCCAGTGAAGGGCTTGAACTCATGAACCGCAAATCCATGACCTGTGCCAAAATCGAGAATCAGATGCTTAACTGACCACCCAGGGGTCCCCAAGTTCTGGGTTTTAACTGTCCTGAACCCAGATTACTTAGCACGTCACAAACTAAAGGAAATAGTCTGGTTGGGGCACAGGGTAGCCTGTGGGCTTGCAGCACGGCCATCTGGGGCCCACATGACCTTGGGAGGCTCCCACACCACGGGGCAGGCTGGTCCTGGCCCTGGGCCCCAGAGAGGGTCAGGCCGCTGCTGGAGTACAGCCTGGCCCATAGGCAACATCAGAGCGTGCCAAGGTCTCTGCCAAGGACCATCTAAGAGCTCCCGTCTATCATCCAGGGAAGCGATTTCTGGGGCTAGATAATTGACTTCTGTTCATTGTGACAGATGAAGTCTTGACACGCCTGAGCCCATGCCTGTCCCTTTCATTAGTGACGGGCTCTGCCTTGGGAGGGCAGTTCCGTGGGAGAAAGAGAATCGTGTGCCAGCTTTCATCCCAGCGCGGGAGCGAGCTGAGATCTGATGTTGTTATTTCTGCCATTCAAATCCCCGTTGTTTTTGCCTTTGGAGTGGGGCAAGAAGTACATTGATGATCTGGAGGTTCTAATCGAAAGAGTTAATAATTACCTACATTCATACAGTTGTTGCTGCTCTTTCATGGTGTATTGTTTTTAAATTTCTTTTTTAAATGTTTACTTATTTTTGAGAGAGAGAGAGAGTGAGAGAGAGAGAGCGCCCCAGCAGGAGAGAGGCAGAGAGGGAGACAGGATCTCCTCTGTGCTGACAGCAGAGAGCCCGATGCAGGGCTCAAACTTACGAGCTGTGAGACCATGACCTGAGCCAAAGTCAGACGCTTAGCCGACTGAGCCACCTGGGCACCCTGGTTTATCCTTTTTAATAATAGCACTTATAGGGGCGCCTGGGCGGCTTAGTCGGTTAAGCGTCCGACTTTCGCTTAGGTCATGATCTCGCAGTTCGTGGGTTCGAGCCCCGCGTCGGGCTCTGTGCTGACTGCCAGCTCAGAGCCTGGAGCCTGTTTCAGTCTGTGACTCCCTCTCTCTCTGACCCTCCCCTGCTCACGCTGTATCTCTCTCTCTCTCTCCTAGAAATAAATAAAACATTTAAAAAAAATAATAGCACTTATAACCTACCTGTATATGCGTGTTACAGAGACATCATTTCATTCGGTCTTCCCGTGAGGCAGGCAAAGCGGGGGTGGAGGTGGGTGCTATTCTCCCCTCTGAAATTCAGGAAGATTAAATGACCAGTCCGACCTCCCAAAAGCCCCCAATTGCCCCCGTCGTGAACGGCCCCGTCGTGAATGCGCAGTCAACATTACTTGCTGAGTGAAGCCGGCAGTGCGCTCCTCAGGCCGGCGGGGACCCACGACTCCGCCCGGGGTGCACGGTGGCATCTCCAGCGCCGCTCAGGCAACCAGAGGCTGCCTGTCTCCTCACACGCTTTCAAAGCCTCCCTCTCCCTATTTAATCAGCGTTCAAACTGCTTAGCCTGGCATTCAATCCCCTTAGAAACTACTTCTGTATTAGTCAGGGCTCTTTATGTTCTGAGAGATTAAAAATCCAATTCCAAAGTATTTAAGCATAAAAAGGGGAATTTATCGGCTTGTATAACCAGAAGGTCTATCAAGAATAGGATCAGGGTGCCTGAGGCGAGATCTGGGAGGTGGACATGGAGCGGAGGAGCAGAGATGATGGGGGGCGGGGGGGGACCTATGTTGTATGTGCTTGAAGCAAAATCCTAGGGTCTGGGTTTATGCAACCCCAGGACTTTTGTCCGAACAGGGCAGGACTGTTCAAAGTAGCTTCAATGGGTAACATCCTGTGGGGCTAAGGGCTAAAGGCTGGGATGCCTCAACCTGGGGGTGGGGGTGGTGGGAGGTGCTTGTAGAGGCCATTCCGGAGAGAGAATTAGTCAGGAGCTTCTGTCTCGTAAGGGAGTCAATTTTCGGTGACNGTGGGTACCTATGTTGTATGTGCTTGAAGCAAAATCCTAGGGTCTGGGTTCATGCAACCCCAGGACTTTTGTCCGAACAGGGCAGGACTGTTCAAAGTAGCTTCAATGGGTAACATCCTGTGGGGCTAAGGGCTAAAGGCTGGGATGCCTCAACCTGGGGGTGGGGGTGGCGGGAGGTGCTTGTAGAGGCCATTCCGGAGGGAGAATTAGTCAGGAGCTTCTGTCTCGGAAGGGAGTCAATTTTAGGTGAAACCCCACCCTATGTGAAAATACTTTCTTCNCTGCACCCCAGTCTCAGCCCCCTCAGTGCCTGAGCCCCCGAGCCCCACCCAGTGCGCCTTGGTAGCGGAGGCGGGCGGGGTGCGATGCAGGCACAGGCCTCCCTTATCAGGCCACTCAGCGAGGCGTCTTAATTTCTCCGAGTTTTATCAGCTTCTTAAAGGGGATGATGATATGATAACTCCCCCTCGTGGGGTCAGGGTGAGGATTCCATGAGGTCATGTGTAGTGAAGTGTCAACCCAGCAGCTGGCACAGGTGAGCGCCGGGCACAGGTGAGCACAGGGCACAGGTGAGCGCCGGGCACAGGTGAGCACAGGGCACAGGTGAGCGCCGGGCACAGGTGAGCACAGGGCGCAGGTGAGCGCCGGGCACGTGTCGTGGGCTGCTCAGTCAGCAGGTCCCCCATTGCCTTCCCGGGTCACTATGCTCAGCTTCCAACGGGTCTCCTGTCCCCCCTATGGCTCAGTCCCCACCAGCCGGCCCTCAGCTCCATTCTGAGGTCTCAGTCTCCTTCCTAAACCCTCGGAGGCCCCTGCCGCTTCAAGACACACACAAGCTTCCTTGCGTGGGTCCCAACGTCCCAGACCCAGACGGCCTGGCTCCTCACTCTCTCGCTCCTTAATTCACCTATTTGCTCGCTCGCTCGCTCGCTCGCTCGCTCAGCACATATACGCTGCAAGCTTAGCGTGCCCCAGGCCCAGGTTCTGCCCCCACGGAGCAGGGAGGACAGAAGGACCTCGAGGAAGTGATTTCTGAGCTGAATTCTGAAGGACGAACTGGACTTAATTCAGCAAAGGGAAGAGGGAGGGAGCTGGGAGTGTGGCGGGCAAGGTCACCTGAGCAAAGGCCAGGCAGGAAGGCCGGCCCTCTAGGTCCCGACTCCCTCCTTCTCTCCCTCTCTCCCCCTGCACATGCCCAGGTCCTTTGCATGAGCCGTGCTCTCTGCTTACAAGTCCATTCTCCTCACCAGCCTCTCCTCCCCACTGGCCTCTTCCCTCCCTCCCTCCGGGCTCAGCTCCATGGCCTCCTCTGGAGGCCTCCAGGGCACCCTCTTCTCTTCCCCTGGGTGGTGGGAATCGTTCTTATATGGACAGCCCCCTGGCTCACCTCGATCTGATTGCTTCCTGCCCTGTGTTTTCTTCTATTTATTTTTGTATTATTTGTTTATTTTTGAGAAAGAGAGAGAGCAAGAGAACGAGCACAAGTGGGGGAGGGGCAGAGAGAGAGGGAGACACAGAATCCCAAGCAGCTCCAAGCTCCGAGCTGTCAGCACAGAGCCCCACGCCAGGCTTGCTTGAACCCATGAATTGTAAGATCAATGCCCGAGCCGAAGTCAGATGCTCAACCAACTGAGCCACCCAGGTGCCCCTATTTTTATTTTATTTATTTTTTAATTTTTATTTTTGTCCTATTTTTATTTTTAATTAAAACTTTTTTAATGTTTATTTTTGAGAGAGAGAGAGAGTGAGCACAAGCAAGGGAGGAACAGAGAGAGGGAGACACAGAATCCGAAGCAGGCTCCAGGCTCTGAGCTGTCAGCACAGAGTCTGACGCGGGGCTCGAACTATGGACCATGAGATCATGACCTGGTGGGTCACTTAACTGACTAAGCTGCCCAGGTGCCCCTGCCCCATGTTTTCATTGTCTGTCGGTCTCCCGAGACTGGTCTTGATAGCAGGCACCGCCTCACCGGGAGAAAACCATCGTGAGGCCTGTTCTGTGCCCAAAGGGCATCAGCTGAAGGAATGAATGGCCTGAGGGGACCCTGCTTACCTGACACGGGTTTTCCCAAATATGCTCTCCCAGGGTGCACTAGTCCAGCCTTGGGTTCAGCTCTTTGCCTTTTGCCCATCTCTCTGGAGCTCGGGCAGCACGGTTTGTTGGCATTTGGTGTCAGGATTGGCCAGAAGTGATAGTCAAAATATGTCACAGCTGGTGAGGCACAGACGCAGACCCACCTGAACAGCAGGCAAGACCGGATCGGGCCAAGGGGGCGCTGGTCATGGGGGAATCACGCCACGTCCCCGGCCGTGGGTGCCTCTGAATCGTGCTTTGTGGAAGCGCGTGTCCCTCAAGGATGGGATTTGCTTTATTGCCCCACACGTGCTGTTAACTTTGGCTGCGGACAATTCTAAGACGGAGCGCCAGGAGCCCTCTCTCGCATCGGCTGCATCGGCTGCGGGATGACCTTCTTTCTCTCCTCCTGTAAGCAGACGTCTGGTGCAGAGAAGGGAGCCGAACTTCTGCGGAGCCAGAAGCATGAACGTTGAGATCCTTGCCCCGCTGCTGTGTGCGATTTGGTGCAAAATACTTCAGATCCTTGACCCTCGGCTTCTTTTGTGTAAAATGGAAATAATAATAAGTCGTATCTAACTTAACAGCCATGAAGTTTAAATGAAAAACAGGTATGTACGGGGCTTGGCATGTAACTGGCGTACAGTATGAGCTCCCTCCTTCTCTGGTGGTGAGCGGAACTCATTCACCTGATGGTTTCACTGACATGCTTCTTCCACTCTAGAAACCCTATGGCCCCGTCACTGCAGGCCGAAAGTTCAAGGTCACCGGGAGACTCCCAAGAATGTTCTCACACTTCTGTTTCCATCGGCAGAGCCAGCTGCATGCTTACCAATGGTCAGCAGTTTTTGCCAAACCTGTTTATACCGGTAGGTCCTGCTATATTCTAATGGTATAGCGTAATTACACGGAATGCAGCCGGTAAAACGGGAGGGTGTTAATAGAGTTATCTAGAAACAACTTCATTGTAGGTAAAAGACTTAACAAGGGTGAATTACTACACGTGGAATTCTAATAAGACACGCAAAACTCCAGGTAGATACAATTGCTCAAAATATGAGTGAATAAATGTACGTTTTAAGTCAAAATTAGATGTTTAAGAAAAAACAAAATGTTTCCTATCACTCGCTGCTTTATCCCATCTTTGTGGTGGAGTGCCAGCTGCTAGGTCTGGTCCCATTATAAATGCACTCAATATCTCATTGGAAGATTTATGTATATGTCTCATCATCCTCACCACGAGCTAAGATTTTTTGTAAGGTTTATTTATTTATTTTGAGAGAGAGAGAAAGAGAGCACATACATGCACATGAGTGGGGGAGGAGCAGAGAGAGAGAGGGAGAGAGAATCCCAAGCAGGCTCCAAGCTGTCAGTGCAGAGCCTGACTCGGGGTTCGATCTCACAGAACCGTGAAATCATGACCTGAGCTTAGATCAAGAGTCAGAGACTCAAGCGACTGAGCCACTCAAGTGCCCAGACCTCAAGTTAAGATTAAGTGGAGCTGTGTCTGACCTAAAACCTTAAAAACAAGATAGATTTAACTAAGATAACATTTCTTTTTCATAAAGGAAGTCTAGAGGTAGGGAAATCTCTGGGGTTATCAGGGAGCCAGGGGGCTCTCATTTTGCTTCCTCAGCCATGGCTTCTATTCTCAAGATTTGTTCTTGAGGCCAAGATGGCTGCTAGAGCTCCAGACATCACATCCTCAGTTCCAGGTATCACATCTCTGTTTCAAGCAACGGGAAGAAGGCGTGGTAGTAGGGAAGACTATTTCTCTCTTTGTAAGGCTGGGAATTGTAGTCTTTTCTTCATGGTGGGACTATGACCAGCTAAAATTTGGATCTTGTTAACAAGGAGAAAGATGAAAATGGTTATTAGGGTTGGCAATTAGCAGTCTCTGCTGGCTCTTTTCATCCCCAGTTTACAGTGAGGAAACTAAAGCTCAGGGAGGAGAGAGCACACCGCTAGTGAGGGGCAGAGCTGAGATTCAGACACAGAAGAGCCAAAGTGCCTGGCGAGGTAAAAACATCACCCTGGCACTGAGCCTTTGCTAAGGCAGCACTTACCCAACTTTCTGAGTCACCCATCTCTTAGGAATGCCTGTGTGTTTAAGACGCTGAAGTCTGCCTACTTCAGCACCATTTAAGAGCTCTGATTCTCAGTTCTATTTGTCCATGGCAGGGTTTTAATTGGTTGCCATTTCTTTGAAAAGGAGTCAGAGCAGCTTTGGTCATTACTATGATGAGGTTCTGCAGAGCAATTTCTTGTTACAGGAAGATAGAATTGTCAGAGGAAAGAGTCGTGCAGGTTGAATTGGAATAGTATCGATAAACGAGATGGCCTTTTGTGGAGTCTAGATCAGTGGTTCTCAACTGAGGGCAGTTTGGCAATGTCTGGGGACGTTTGCGGAGCTCACAGCGGGAGAGGGTGCTGCTGGTACCTAGCAGGAGAGGTCAAGGGTGCTGTTACACACTACGATGCACAGGACAAGCTCCTATGGGAAAAAAAATCAGTAGTGCTGGGTCTCAACCGTTTGAACAAACCGAGCTAATGTAACATGGCATCGGGTGTTTTCTCTGGATAGCTTAGGAAGAATCTTGGGGGCTGCGTCCTCCCCTTTCTCTTCAGAGATTCTGCAGAAAAAGAAAACCCTGTAGAAGCCTACTCAGTGGACGCTTGGTGGACTTTCATTATAGATAAAAATACCCACAATTATATCTTTAAATCCATCACTAAGTACTTTTTGAGTAGCCTCAATCCACAGAGCAGGAACTTAGAGATCACCCAGTACAGAGACGTCAAGTCCATGGTGTCCTGCTNTTAACACAGCAATCCAGGGACAACTACTAACTAATATACATGGCATGAAATGCAAAAGCTATTTGCCTTTCCTTTTCTAGTTCATCCCCTATTATTGGCTTGCTGTAACTGGAATCTAGGTTTTGTGATTTCTTGCCCACTTTTCATTTCACTACCCCATGGCAGAGCCTGCAACATCATCTAATATCTGTTACAGTTTGAGCTGTGTCCCCACATAAAACCATTCTGGAGTTCTAAGCCCAGGCACCTCAGAAAGCGACCTTATTTAGAGTGTTTTCACACAGGTGATCAAATTAAAATGAGGTCACAGAGACAGGCTTGAGCAGAGAGAAGACAGTGCAAAGACACAGGGAGGAGACGGCCATCTACAGCCAGGAGACACAGAGCTACAGAGGCTGGGACAGAGACTCCCTCGCAGGCATCCCAAGGAACCCGTCCTGCTGACCCCTGGATCTTAGACTTCCCACTTCTGGAACTTTCAACAGTTTAAGCTACTGAGTTTGTGGTCATTATTTATCGCAGCCCCAGCAAACTAACACAAACGAAGATAAGTTAGGTCTTCCCTAACGAAAACTACCGTTATTCCAGATTTGCTGATTTTCGTGGTCATGGACTTCTCGGACCTTTGCATATTTTCGTTTATCCCAGGTTGTATTTGATATCTATTTTCTGCGTGTGGAAGGGCGAAGCGGATTCCATCTTGATGGGGAGTGGAAGGCTACACAGGTATCGTTCAGCTTCTGCGAGGTGGGGAGAGAGCAAAGAGCGACACAGGGCAGCCCACCTCCAGGACTGGTTAATGAAGGGGGTGCACACTCTTGGACCCCCCAAGGCAGACAACTCGGGAGGGTCAGCCCATCTAGGGCTCCCTGTGGGGCCATGGGATTGGCTGAAGTCTTTGCTGTGACTTCATCCCACATCACACTCAGGCTTTACCCTCTGCCTCATTATAAATGTTGATTTCACCCACTTTAAGTGTTGGTTCTCAGGGTGTTCTCTGTAAGCCTCCTCCATGAGAATTTCTGTGTGTCTGAATGTGTTACATACAGTAGATGCCATACGAATGCATGCATGTCTGTATGTATTACATACAGTGGAGGTCTTGTGTGCATGTACGATGAATACACACATCAATGTCAACATACAATGGATCCTGTAAGGCATTAGAGTTTAATTTACTGAGATCCCAGTTGAGAAGTGCTGTCCGGGGTGTGCACACCCACCTTTCTGGTGTGGAAAGTCTGTTCTCGGGCTTCCCCGGAACACACGCCCAGCTCCTTGGACTTGGGTCCGCTGGCCTGTGGCTCACGCTGTGGCATCCTGTGTCCCAGGTGTGCCCTGGCTTCCCCCTGCACCCCTCTCCTGCTCCCAGGGCTCCTCCCCGGCCTCCTCCCCAGCGGTGGCCTTGCCCTTACAGGTTTTCTCAGCTGCCTGCTGAGTGGTTCCCTCTCACTGACCGCAGGGAGTGGGGGGCTGCTTGCCCTCAGGAAACCCTGGCCCATGTACAACAGCAGGAAGGGAGTTTCCTCCTGGAAACAAAAGAAACCTATTTCTATAGTGTGTTGTGCCTTCCATTCTAAAGAGTCACTTAGCAGAGACCAGGAAAGTGCATCCTTCATACTTCTGCCTTTAACCATTTGATGCACAGCACAAGTGGGTGACACCATCATATAAGGGAAAGATTAAAAAGATACATATCAAAAACCAACTCCGCACCGAGGCATAAATGATTCCTGGTGCTTTGGCCTGAGAAGAGGCTACACGGTGTATCTGAGCTGAACTTGGCTATCTGAATGTCTAACATATAACTTCTACTGGCCAAGGTGCTAATCACAGCATGCCTTTTCAAAATACTTTGGGCACATCAACAGATTCCTTATTTTTCAGGATCCACGCACCGAATCTCAGCTTTACAATGGGGTGTGTGGCTGAAGGATGAACTTTGGGGCAAAATTAAAACTAAATTCCTGATTTCTTTTTTTNACATAAAACCATTCTGGAGTTCTAAGCCCAGGCACCTCAGAAAGCGACCTTATTTAGAGTGTTTTCACACAGGTGATCAAATTAAAATGAGGTCACAGAGACAGGCTTGAGCAGAGAGAAGACAGTGCAAAGACACAGGGAGGAGACGGCCATCTACAGCCAGGAGACACAGAGCTACAGAGGCTGGGACAGAGACTCCCTCGCAGGCATCCCAAGGAACCCGTCCTGCTGACCCCTGGATCTTAGACTTCCCACTTCTGGAACTTTCAACAGTTTAAGCTACTGAGTTTGTGGTCATTATTTATCGCAGCCCCAGCAAACTAACACAAACGAAGATAAGTTAGGTCTTCCCTAACGAAAACTACCGTTATTCCAGATTTGCTGATTTTCGTGGTCATGGACTTCTCGGACCTTTGCATATTTTCGTTTATCCCAGGTTGTATTTGATATCTATTTTCTGCGTGTGGAAGGGCGAAGCGGATTCCATCTTGATGGGGAGTGGAAGGCTACACAGGTATCGTTCAGCTTCTGCGAGGTGGGGAGAGAGCAAAGAGCGACACAGGGCAGCCCACCTCCAGGACTGGTTAATGAAGGGGGTGCACACTCTTGGACCCCCCAAGGCAGACAACTCGGGAGGGTCAGCCCATCTAGGGCTCCCTGTGGGGCCATGGGATTGGCTGAAGTCTTTGCTGTGACTTCATCCCACATCACACTCAGGCTTTACCCTCTGCCTCATTATAAATGTTGATTTCACCCACTTTAAGTGTTGGTTCTCAGGGTGTTCTCTGTAAGCCTCCTCCATGAGAATTTCTGTGTGTCTGAATGTGTTACATACAGTAGATGCCATACGAATGCATGCATGTCTGTATGTATTACATACAGTGGAGGTCTTGTGTGCATGTACGATGAATACACACATCAATGTCAACATACAATGGATCCTGTAAGGCATTAGAGTTTAATTTACTGAGATCCCAGTTGAGAAGTGCTGTCCGGGGTGTGCACACCCACCTTTCTGGTGTGGAAAGTCTGTTCTCGGGCTTCCCCGGAACACACGCCCAGCTCCTTGGACTTGGGTCCGCTGGCCTGTGGCTCACGCTGTGGCATCCTGTGTCCCAGGTGTGCCCTGGCTTCCCCCTGCACCCCTCTCCTGCTCCCAGGGCTCCTCCCCGGCCTCCTCCCCAGCGGTGGCCTTGCCCTTACAGGTTTTCTCAGCTGCCTGCTGAGTGGTTCCCTCTCACTGACCGCAGGGAGTGGGGGGCTGCTTGCCCTCAGGAAACCCTGGCCCATGTACAACAGCAGGAAGGGAGTTTCCTCCTGGAAACAAAAGAAACCTATTTCTATAGTGTGTTGTGCCTTCCATTCTAAAGAGTCACTTAGCAGAGACCAGGAAAGTGCATCCTTCATACTTCTGCCTTTAACCATTTGATGCACAGCACAAGTGGGTGACACCATCATATAAGGGAAAGATTAAAAAGATACATATCAAAAACCAACTCCGCACCGAGGCATAAATGATTCCTGGTGCTTTGGCCTGAGAAGAGGCTACACGGTGTATCTGAGCTGAACTTGGCTATCTGAATGTCTAACATATAACTTCTACTGGCCAAGGTGCTAATCACAGCATGCCTTTTCAAAATACTTTGGGCACATCAACAGATTCCTTATTTTTCAGGATCCACGCACCGAATCTCAGCTTTACAATGGGGTGTGTGGCTGAAGGATGAACTTTGGGGCAAAATTAAAACTAAATTCCTGATTTTTTTTTAATGCTTATTTATTTATTTTGAGGGCAGGGAGGGGCAGGGAGGGAGGGAGAGAGAGAATCCCTAGTAGGCTCCACTCTGTCAATGCCGAGCTTGATAAGGGGCTCAATCACACGACCCGTGAGGTCATGACCTGAGCAGAAATCAAGAGTCGTACGTTTAACCAACTGAGCCACCCAGGCGCCCCTAAACTCCTGATTTCTACCCAGACATTTAGATCATGTCTTGGGGTGTAAAGTACCTTGACCTTCCTCAACAAAAACACCTTAGTGTAAGGAGAATGCTCAGAATTTCTTTTTATCTGCCTATCTCATGGGGAAGTAAATAGCCTTACATATGAGAAGCATATTTCATGCCGTATGGTAAGAGTTCACCAGAGTGATCTCTTTAGATTCCTCAAACATTGGTCAGCACGTCACATGTCCTTGTACCTCTGAAGTCAAAGTTGACGGCACAGCCAGGAGAATGTGAGGCTTCCTACGTCTTCCCAGCTAATGATGTGTTTGCGGACACGGCTGGAAGGCGCTGCCTAATTCATCTGGACTGAATATTGACAGAAAGGCCGAGGGGCAGAGCTGAATGCACAATCCTGAGATGAAAGCATTCTGTTCTGCAAACAGACGTTGTTAATAAAATGACAGAGGCAGGACAGCAAGTCGCTGAAGGATCGCATGCAATCCAAGAGCCAGAAGGGCCCCCCAAGGTCACGGAGTCCTGAGGACACGGGGTTCCGCCTGGTGAGCCGCAGGTGGCGGGGAGAGCTGGGCCCCCTGAGCTGCGTGCTCAGCTCCGGCTATTGCTCAGCGACTTGCCTCCTGACGCCAGCGATGTCCAGGGGGCTGCGAACAGTCGCGCCTCCTCCCACCCACAGCCTGCTGAGGAAGCGCGGCGGAGGCTTGCCCTTTTCCTGGCTAACTCTCCCACTTCCCTGACTCATGGCCCCGGGAAGTGGGCACCTCGAGGGAGAGGGGCTCGTGCAGATGTCAGATCGAGCGGAATTGCCTCTAACTCGTCCTGTTGCTCGGGCAGGACACCCCACCTCTCTGGGTCTCAGATCCTTCATCCGTGAGTGAGGACATTGACTTCAAGACCTTCCTCCAGCCTCCATCCTGCACTTCCTAGAATTCCACTTCCCCAATTGCAGTCGGGTCGGCCTTCCTCCACAGGGAAGCCGAGAAGCAATGTGCAGACACGAGCGGAGGCTTTATGGTTTTATGAAGCCTCAAATTTCCTCCACGACCCTAGATGGGGCGAGCAGTTCTGGAGGCAAAAGGCAATTCTTTCATTATTGGTGCCGTGCAGTGCATGGGGTGGGAGACAGGTGGGTGGGAGCTCCCTGAGGTGGACAGTGGGCGAGCACCAGCTCACGGTGCTCCGCTCTCATCCCCGCAGCTCCCTCCCTCGGGGGCAGCTGACCCCTGGGGCCATGGGCCAAACAGCTGCTTGAATCCAAACCACAGACAGAGAGCTGTGTGCTCACCCCGTATTCATGCGAGGATGAATAGGGCTGGGACTCAAGGGTTCGGTGCTCGTCTCTGCTACTTGCTAATTTGAGCAAGATCCTCAGCCCGACTGGGCCTCAAGTTCCCTCTGAAACCTGGGAAGAACCAGCTCTTTAGATGGTCTCGGCCCCGCCTCCCTCAGACTGCTCCGGGACCTTCCTCCTCTGCTCGGGGTGTGGAGGCCGGTTCAGGACTCCAGCGTCAGCTGACTTCTGGAGGAGTGTGGCCAGTGGGGCACTTGAGGAGGTGAGAAGGTGGCAGCCCGGGTATCGCTTCCTTGTGCCCTGGGCTGGGAAGCCTCCCCAGCAGGCACCGCAGGCCCTGACGCTCCGCTCCAGCCGGGCAGGCCGCCCGTGGTCCCAGCCTCGCTGCTGGGCCCTGCCCCTGGGCTCGTAATGTCACCGCCCTTCTCCTCCGCCATCTTGTGACCATTCCGTGCCTTCAGTTCTCTGCTTTAAATAATCAGAGTTGTTTATCTTCCTGGTGGGCCCTGACTGATAACCCCAGATGACCACAAGGTCCCTCCCTCGCAGACCCAGTGCTCTCTGTCTCCCAGAGTCCTCTGCTCTCCACGCCAGCCCCCCAGGTCGATTGGTCTTGGGCAAATCACTTCTCTCCGTGGAATGAACACGCGGGGGGCTTCAATTCCTTCCGAGCCTATAAGCATAAGTTTATTTATTTATTTTGAGAGAGAGAGAGAGAGAGCACACGCAGGGGACAGAGAGAGGGAGAAAGAAAGGATCCCAGATCCCAATGCAGGGCTCCAGCTCATGAACCCTTGAGATCATGACCTGGGCCAAAATCAATAGTTGGACGCTTAACCGACTGAGCCACCCAGGCGCCCCTCATCTGGGGACTGAAATTCACCATTGGGCCCAGCGGTGGGTGTCAAAGTGTAGCTCGCACAAACACAGACGGCCAGGAGGGTTTGTTCAAAAGGCAGGGATACAGGCTCAAAACCTGAAGACTATGGGGCGGACGGTCTGGGGCAAGGGCCCAAGAATCTGAATTCCTACCCAGCCTCCCAGGAGGTGCTGCTGCCCTTTCTAATGACCGAGTGACTCCACTTTATATGACAAACCACTGAGGCTGCCAGAGTGTTCTAGAGAGAGCCGTGTGGCTCTGCTCGTTCATCTTGCTCTTTGGGTCTTTTGGTGGTGCTGTGATGTATCAACTACATTTTTTTCCTTTTTCCTTATTTAAATGTATTTATTGTTTCATTTACATTCAAGTTAGGTATAGTCCAACAATGATTTCAGGAGTCGATTCCTTTTTTTTTCTTTTTATAAATTTTTTTTTTTAATGTTTTATTTATTTCTAGGAGAGAGAGACAGCGTGAGCAGGGGAGGGTCAGAGAGAGAGGGAGACACAGACTCTGAAACAGGCTCCAGGCTCTGAGCTGGCAGTCAGCACAGAGCCCGACGCGGGGCTCGAACCCACGAACCGCGAGATCATGACCTAAGCGAAAGTCGGACGCTTAACCGACTAAGCCACCCAGGCGCCCCATGGAGTCGATTCCTTAACGGCTCTTACCTTTAGCCCCCCCCCCTCCCTCAACGCCTCCAGCACCCATTTGTGCTCCGTATTTAACAGTCTCTCCCGTTTCGTCCCCCTCCCGTTTTTCCGTTCGTTTTGCTTCCCTTCCCTTATGCTCACCTGTTTTGTATCTTAAAGTCCTCCCAGGAGTGAATCACAGGGTATTTGTCTTTCTCTGACTGACTAATTTCGCTCAGCATAAGATCCTCTAGTTCCATCCACTTAGTTGCAAATGGCAAGATTTCATTCACTTCAGCGCCATTTTTTCTTACCCTTCTTCAGACTCTAGCTCTGATCAAGTTCTCAGCGTCAAGCAAACCGAACCCAACTTTGGCTAATTCAGGTAGAACAGAACTTTACTGGAAGCCCATCGGGTAACTCACAGAATCTCTGGAAGGGCTGGTGCCCCGGCTCAGACGTCGTATAGCCAGAACCACATTCACGCTGCAAAGCAGTGCTTGCCTTTCCAGAACGCCGCTGGTCCTGGGCCCTGGCCTCTGGCCACGCCATGATGCCGCTGTGGCGGTGGGAATTCTATCTCGCTGTTAGCCTCCCCTTTGCATTCTGCCTGCTGGTTTCTTTCCGTCCAGCCATTCCTGTTCCACATCTGACGCATCATATTTGAAACTCTGTATTTCCCCACGCTGACCCTTTACAACAACGAGACGTTGTACAATTGGATGCTATTTGTTTTTTCTTTTTTTTTAATTTATATTTATTTCTGAGAGACAGAGAGAGAGCGCATGAGCAAGCAGGGGAGGGTCAGAGAGAGAGGGAGACACAGAATCTGAAACAGGCTCCAGGCTCTGAGCTGGCAGTCAGCACAGAGCCTGACGCGGGGCTCGAACCCACAAACTGTGAGATCAAGACCTGAGCCACAGTCGGATGCTTATCCGACTGAGCCACCCAGGTGCCCCTAATTGGATGCTATTTGAATGCAATTGTTTTGTTTTTAAATTTTAAGGCATTTGATTTAAAAAAAAGGACCTGAAAAAGAGCATGATTTAGTGCAGTAGAAGGTTATCTGTTCTCCCTGGTCTTAAATAGATTTATTTGCCTCTGGCCACAGGCGTGACAAGAGCCGGCAAGAAGGAGACCGATATCGACGAAAAGAACAGCTAGTGTTCTTTCCGGGAAGCGGTTGGAGCCAAACCTCAGGGGAAAATCGATCAGATGCAATTTTTAACTAATTGATGAATTGCTGTCAGAAGTACATTCATTAAAACACACTTTTATTGATGATGGAGCCAAAGCCTCAGGAGGAGGGGATGGAGTCACCGTCCCTTGAGGCAAGCTCTCAACGTGCCTGCCTGCCGAGGGGGGGGGGCCCAAGCGGCGTCCTGAAAACCTCATGCAGGGGACACAGCCTGGGCTTCCGGGGCAGGAGAATCGTCGGTCTGACTCTCAGGTGCACTTACGTGAGCGCATTGACATCTCCGAGCCTCCTGTCTTATACGGGGATTAAATGCAGGATACACTTCTGTACTATATACAACTGCTTCTGCAGAACAGAATATCCAGGGATCCAGTAAAGGTCTGCCTAGAAGCATTGCATCGTGGGGCTTGAGTTGAAAAGGGAAAAGCAGGGGCGCCTGGGGGGCTCAGTCAGTTAAGCGTCTGACTTTGGCTCAGGTCATGATCTCAGGGTTCATGGGTTCGAGCCCCGCATCGGGCTCTGTGCTGACAGCTCAGACCCTGGAGCCTGCTTCGGATTCTGTGTCTCCCTCTCTCTGCCCCTCCCCTGCTCGCATTCTGTCTCTCTCAAAAAATAAATAAACATTAAAAAAAAAAGTAAAAAAAAAAAGAAAAGGGAAGAGCAGGGGTCGGGCCATCTATGAAAGGTCTTGCCTACAGACTGTGGTTAACCTTCCCTCCTCTCCGAAAGGAGAAGCCAAACCCACGCTTGGTGTGTGGGGTTCGGATCGTGCGGGGACAAAAGACACCCTGCACTGGTCAGGGAAACTTGGCTCAGAGAGTGTTCTCGTTTACTAGAAGTGAGTTAGAGCAGATGAGCTGTTAGTCCTCAGACATGCTCCCGTGATCTGACAGAGCCTTTAGGACAACCGTGTAGGTAACAGAGAGGGTGTACTTCCTGTCTCCCTCTGCCCAGCCTGTGGAGCGGCCTCAGGAGTCGGGGAGCCTGGAGCCGCCCTGTGGGGCCTGTGCCTGGTCGCTGCCCCGTGATATTCAATGCATGGATAGTAGACGACAGGCACCCCAAAGCTAGCTATTTATGGTAGAATTTTCTCGAATGATTGGGGATGGCCAGAAGGAACGATCAGTTCTGAATACCGTGCCCGCAAACCCCCTGTGAAGAATGATCGTCTTTCTGCAGTTTGCTCCCCTCTCGGTTTCTATTTCTTTTTTTCCAAACAGCGTTGGGACACAGGCGGCCCAGGAAAGCTGCCGGTGTTTCCTCCTTTTCCGGATCCTCCAGGAGCGCTCCTCTTAGCCTGGGGACCTGAAGGGACATGCGTCTCTGGGCTGAGGGACAGAGTACACCACTGACGTTTCTCTGGATCTGGGTGACGTGGCCCTCCCGCGGCCCCTCCTGGGGCTGCCAGGACAGAAAACAGTTTGCCTCAGAGGCCACTGGCATCTGTCTCTTCAGGGGAGGCCTCCTGGAGCCACACAGCTGACCATTCAGCTGAGCTTGGAATTGACCTTCCCAACTCGGTCCCCAGCTGGCTGTGTGATCCTGGTCAAGTTGCTCAACGTCTCTGAGCCACCNTATAAGCCCCCTGAGAGCAGAGACAGTTTTGGCACAGCCTGACCACTGCCTGACCTTTGGGCGCTGGACAGACAAACGTGCGGTCCCCTTTCCTTGACTGGCTCGGCCGTCTCCCCACCCCAACCCCACGAGCGGGCCGTTAGCACAATCGCAGCCCACACTCCCTGCCCGCTTCCCGAGGGCCAGCCGTGTCCCAGGCCTCCAGGTGGGCGAGCCCGTGGGTCCCCGCTCAGCCACCGTGAAGCGGGTGCCACTGCTCCCGCTCCGCGGGGGCGAAAAGTGAAGTGTGGGGATGGGAACTTGCCCCAAACCGCACCGCCTGTGAGTCGAACACCAGGCGTAGAATGGCTGCTAGGCACTGGGATCTTTACCTGCTCGGCTTGGGACCCAGAGAGGTCAGGCTTATGACCCCCAATCAATAGTTAAGCCAAGCTGAATCCTCCTCCCCTCAGCCCTCCTGCTGGGGGTCACCCGCGGCTGGGGTTGCACTGGAGGGTGGGGGTGGGGGAGCGCCGGGGGTAGGTCCCCCCTTTCTAGTCCCTCACAGGGCCAAGAGCTACTCGGCCGTCACCAGAGTCCCCGCAACGCCCAGCAGGACTGCCCTAGAGACGGGCATGTGGCCCTGGGCGCGGCGCCCCGTCGGCCTCACCTGCTCTTGACGGGCAGAACCCGGCCCGGGGTGGCCTCCCCAGGGAGGAGGGGTGTAGCTCTGTGGTTTCTCAGACAATCACACGCAAGCAGCCAGGGAGCCCCCCGTTTCCAATGAGGCCATCGGCAGAGCAGCAGGAGCAGGGGACAAGG
>NW_027551571.1:5229829-5231008 GCF_008692635.1 Crocuta crocuta | reverse complement strand
CGTCCCCGCAGGCGCAGGGTCTCTGCACATTTCCCTCCTTAGAAGCCGGTCGGCCTGGGGTGCAGGCAGCAGACACGCGTGCGACGTCCTCATAACCCAGCTCCCCGGCGACCAAAACCCACGTTACCTGTGGGCGCGGGCAGCGTGCAGAGTAGCCGGGGTTTATACTCGTCTGGCGCCCTGGAAGGCGGCCCCGGGCGGCAGGTGTGTCCGGCGCCACCTGGGGCGCCTCGAGCGTCTGTTCGAGCCTCGCTCTCCTCCCCGACACAGCTCACTGTGCGTGGTCTCGGACGCCCCATCTAATTTCAAGCTGCAAATCTCGTCACCTGCAGAAGGCGGGTACTGAAGCGCCAGCCACACAGGGCGTCGGTGACGACGGTGACTGTAAGCGGCTCCGCACGACGCCCGGCGTATGCAGTGCTTTGGAAATTCTTACTGTTACCGCACACTTGCTCGTGCTGCCGTGTGCCAGGGCCCACTCACTGGGTGCTGCGGAAGCGGAGTGCGAGACGGGAGCTGGGCCCTTCGTGTGCTGGCTGATCAGGGGGTGGAAGGGCCCCCCCACTGCGGCAGAGTAAGGAGTCGGGGCGCAGGGGGCAACCAGCTGCCTGGAAAGGTCAGAAGGTCTCCGGAAAAGGCGACAGTGGACCCGAGGCCTGTGGGCGAACAAGAAATGGCCCTCCTGGTAGACCAGACGGGCAGGGACCTGGAGCTCGGAGCTCCCGGGCCTTACCCTCACCCCTACTCCTGGGTCGGGCCAGAGGAGAGGAGCCGGGGTGTGGGGTGAGGGCACGGAAGACCAAACCCTGAGGGCCACCTACCTTTTAGAAGCTGATTGGAGGGGGCTTCACGGACGAGACCAAGGGAACGTGAGTGTGGTGGGGAGAGAATCCTGTCCCGGAGCCCAGGACAGACCCAGGCAGGGGGAGGCTGGCTGAGGATGGGGCAGATTCCCGTTTTAGGATCTTCGGGGACGAGTGGGGGCAGAACCAGATTGCGGGGGCCTGAGGATGGGTCGGGGGTTCTGGGGAGCAGAGCCAGTGAGCACAGGTGCTGCCAGAGGGGTGCAGGGCAGATGGGACTCAGGGGAGAGCAGCCAGTGGGCAGGAGGGGCAGCGGAGGTGGGACACAGGGGGGCAGGGGGGAGGCCAGGAGGGCAGGGCAGGGGAAAATAGTGGG